>NC_045442.1:25609370-25909370 GCF_002776525.5 Piliocolobus tephrosceles
ACTGGGTACATAACGAAATGAAAGCAGAAATAAAGATGTTCTTTGAATCCAATGAGAACAAAGATACAACATACCAGAATCTCTGGGACACATTTAAAGCAGTGTGTAGAGGGAAATTTATAGCACTAAGTGCCCACAAGAGAAAGCAGGAAAGATCTAAAATTGACACTCTAACATCACAATTAAATGAACTAGAGAGGCAAGAGCAAACACATTCAAAAGCTAGCAGAAGGCAAGAAATAACTAAGATCAGAGCAGAACTGAAGGAGATAGAGACACAAAAAACCCTCCAAAAAATCAATGAATCCAGGAGTTGGTTTTTTGAAAAGATCAACAAAATTGACAGACCGCTAGCAAGATTAATAAAGAAGAAAAGAGAGAGGAATCAAATAGACGCAATAAAAAATGATAAAGGGGATATCACCACCGACCCCACAGAAATACAAACTACCATCAGAGAATACTATAAACACCTCTATGCAAATCAACTAGAAAATCTAGAAGAAATGGATAATTTCCTGGACACGTACACTCTTCCAAGACTAAACCAGGAAGAAGTTGAATCCCTGAATAGACCAATAGCAGCCTCTGAAATTGAGGCAACAATTAATAGCCTACCCACCAAAAAAAGCCCAGGACCAGATGGATTCACAGCTGAATTCTACCAGAGGTACAAGGAGGAGCTGGTACCATTCCTTCTGAAACTATTCCAATCAATAGAAAAAGAGGGAATCCTCCCTAACTCATTTTATGAGGCCAACATCATCCTGATACCAAAGCCTGGCAGAGACACAACAAAAAAAGAGAATTTTAGACCAATCTCCCTGATGAACATCGATGCAAAACTCCTCAATAAAATACTGGCAAAACGGATTCAGCAGCACATCAAAAAGCTTATCCACCATGATCAAGTGGGCTTCATCCCTGGGATGCAAGGCTGGTTCAACATTCGCAAATCAATAAACGTAATCCAGCATATCAACAGAACCAAAGACAAGAACCACATGATTATCTCAATAGATGCAGAAAAGGCTTTTGACAAAATTCAACAGCCCTTCATGCTAAAAACGCTCAACAAATTCGGTATTGATGGAACGTACCTCAAAATAATAAGAGCTATTTATGACAAACCCACAGCTAATATCATACTGAATGGGCAAAAACTGGAAAAATTCCCTTTGAAAACTGGCACAAGACAGGGATGCCCTCTCTCACCACTCCTATTCAACATAGTGTTGGAAGTTCTGGCTAGGGCAATCAGGCAAGAGAAAGAAATCAAGGGTATTCAGTTAGGAAAAGAAGAAGTCAAATTGTCCCTGTTTGCAGATGACATGATTGTATATTTAGAAAACCCCATCGTCTCAGCCCAAAATCTTCTTAAGCTGATAAGCAACTTCAGCAAAGTCTCAGGATACAAAATTAATGTGCAAAAATCACAAGCATTCTTATACACCAGGAACAGACAAGCAGAGAGCCAAATCAGGAATGAACTTCCATTCACAATTGCTTCAAAGAGAATAAAATACCTAGGAATCCAACTTACAAGGGATGTAAAGGACCTCTTCAAGGAGAACTACAAACCACTGCTCAGTGAAATCAAAGAAGACACAAACAAATGGAAGAACATACCATGCTCATGGATAGGAAGAATCAATATTGTGAAAATGGCTATACTGCCCAAGGTTATTTATAGATTCAATGCCATCCCCATCAAGCTACCAATGAGTTTCTTCACCGAATTGGAAAAAACTGCTTTAAAGTTCATATGGAACCAAAAAAGAGCCCGCATTGCCAAGACAATCCTAAGTCAAAAGGACAAAGCCGGAGGCGTCACGCTACCTGACTTCAAACTATACTACAAGGCTACAGTAACCAAAACAGCATGGTACTGGTACCAAAACAGAGATATAGACCAATGGAACAGAACGGAGCCCTCAGAAATAATGCCACACATCTACAACCATCTGATCTTTGACAAACCTGACAAAAACAAGAAATGGGGAAAGGATTCCCTATTTAATAAATGATGCTGGGAAAATTGGCTAGCCATAAGTAGAAAGCTGAAACTGGATCCTTTCCTTACTCCTTATACGAAGATTAATTCAAGATGGATTAGAGACTTAAATGTTAGACCTAATACCATAAAAACCCTAGAAGAAAATCTAGGTAGTACCATTCAGGACATAGGCATGGGCAAGGACTTCATGTCTAAAACACCAAAAGCAACGGCAGCAAAAGCCAAAATTGACAAATGGGATCTAATTAAACTAAAGAGCTTCTGCACAGCAAAAGAAACTACCATCAGAGTGAACAGGCAACCTACAGAATGGGAGAAAATTTTTGCAATCTACTCATCTGACAAAGGGCTAATTTCCAGAATCTACAAAGAACTCAAACAAATATACAAGAAAAAAACAAACAACCCCATCAAAAAGTGGGGAAAGGATATGAACAGGCATTTCTCAAAAGAAGACATTCATACAGCCAACAGACACATGAAAAAATGCTCATCATCACTCGCCATCAGAGAAATGCAAATCAAAACCACAATGAGATACCATCTCACACCAGTTAGAATGGCAATCATTAAAAAATCAGGAAACAACAGGTGTTGGAGAGGATGTGGAGAAATAGGAACACTTTAACACTGTTGGTGGGATTGTAAACTAGTTCAACCATTATGGAAAACAGTATGGCGATTCCTCAAGGATCTAGAACTAGATGTACCATATGACCCAGCCATCCCACTACTGGGTATATACCCTAAGGATTATAAATTATGCTACTACAAAGACACATGCACACGTATGTTTATTGCGACACTATTCACAATAGCAAAGACTTGGAATCAACCCAAATGTCCATCAGTGACAGACTGGATTAAGAAAATGTGGCACATATACACCATGGAATACTATGCAGCCATAAAAAAGGATGAGTTTGCGTCCTTTGTAGGGACATGGATGCAGCTGGAAACCATCATTCTTAGCAAACTATCACAAGAAGAGAAAACCAAACACTGCATGTTCTCACTCATAGGTGGGAACTGAACAATGAGCTCACTTGGACTTGGGAAGGGGAACATCACACAATGGGGCCTATCATGGGGAGGGGGGAGTGGGGAGGGATTGCATTGGGGAGTTATACCTGATATAAATGATGAATTGATGGGTGCTGACGAGTTGATGGGTGCAGCACACCAACATGGCACATGTATACATATGTAACAAACCTGCACGTTATGCACATGTACCCTAGAACTTAAAGTATAATAAAAATATATATATATATTTTATATATATATATATAAAAAGAAAAAAAAAAAGAAAATTCCAGTGGCTATTTAACTCATTCAGTAAGAGTTTAGAGACCCCAAGGCCATATGACAGTTCTGTGTCCAACTAAACTAGAGCTAAACTACAATCTATGATCATCATTATTCTAAGACATATCATGGTCACCAGGATATCAGCTGATATTGTGCCACTCTTATGTTTGCAAAAACCCAACAGATGTGATTGATTGACCTTGACCAATACCATTGGTTTTGCCAAGAAAGAATGTTCCATTTGCTTATCATCTAGGGTGTTTTAATAACATCACACTTCACCAGAACACTAAATACCATTTTAAGCTATGGAACTATCTGATATGATTCATAGCATTAAACATAGGAATCATACCTTCATGTATAAAAAAATATCCTTGGATGGATTGCAGTAATAATGTGTGAATTACCAGTTTGTTATGACTATTCTCTAAATACCAAAAACCTTTTGATTGTGACTCAGACTATTTCTCTCAGTTTTTTTTCTTCTTCATTGAAGAATATAGTGAGTAGACTGTATTTTTAAAAGTGATCTAATTGACATATCTATCATCCTAATTAATCCAATCAGAACTCTTTACCTTTCCTTTGCCCTCCTATACAATTGAACACAATTTTAAGGTTCATATCTTCATAATACTGCTATCATTGAGCATTTAGCCACTCAAGTGGCTAAAATGTTTTGTTTTAATTTTCTTCTGCTTTGAACCTCCTAAGGTTTCCATATCTCATTTGTCCAATAATTGCATTTTGCCTTCCATAATTATCACCCACCCTCACTCGATTGAAAGATTTTAGGGACAAGACTCATGTTTGCACATTCACTTCTGTAACCTTTAAATTACTTATCCCAGCTTATAATAGATTCACCATTTATTGAGATTAGCCTTAACTGAACCCAGAAAATTTCTAGAGAAATTTAAACTGGAATCCCAGCTCTACTAAAGCCGCATTGACAATGTGTGAAAATACGTTTCTTATGTTGCAGCCACCATTTTCCATCACTTGAGCTGGATCTCTTTGCTGCCAAATTTCTGATAAATGTGAAGCCAAGCTTAACAACTGAGAAAAGCTTTTTTTCAATTTGTTTAGCTGAGATGATTTCAATCTCAATTGTGAAAATTGCTAAAAATTTTAAGACATGTATATGAGTCATTGTAGAGACTTTGTTTTATTTATGTGTGTGTGTGTGTACACACACAAATGTATCACTTCTTTTTTCCTTATAATTAATAGATCAAACATGTTCACAGAGATCAATTGACTTTCTTAATGTCACAAAATTGGAAAGTAGTAAAGGTGAAATTCTAGGGTAGTCTTTCTGAGTTTGGTGTGCAACCTCTTAACCTCTAAACTCTCTGTTCCTAAATAACATGGTGTGGAGAGCATTTCTGTGCACTGCTATTATTGCATGTGCTCTCTAACATTGGAAGAAGTTCAAATCCTCACTAGAAAAAAAAACACTCAACTTGAAATTTAATTCCTGTTTTGCAGCCATTATTTGGTTGAGGATATAAAGAATTCCAAGTAATTCCTGAGAATCTGAATGAATAAATAGATTTTGCATGAAAAATACAGAAAACAATTTTCCTAAACATTCTAGCTATTTGTCTCTTGCCAATGTCTAACATTTAAAATTAACTAAAGTTTTGATAAAAATTCCAGTGAAAGACATTTGGAGAGCATTTTTAAGTGTTAATCTGCTGAATTGTATCCTCACACCATTTATATGTTGAAATCTTAACCCCCAGTACCTCAGAATGTGACCATACTTGGAAAGGGTGTTCAAAGTAGTAATTAAATTAAAGTCAATAGAGTGGGCCCTAATCCACTATAACAGCTGCCCTTATATGAAGAAGAAACTGGGACACAGACACCTATGAAAGGCAGACCCTGAGAAGACAGAGGAAGAAGGCAGCCATCGACAAGCCAAGGAAAGAAGGCTCTGAAGAAATTAACCCTGCCAACAACTTAGTCTCTGATGTTTAGCCTCCAGACTAGTGAGAGAATAAATTTCTATTGTTAAAACCATGTTGTCTGTGGTATTTTTATGGCAGCCCTACTACCTAATACAATAACTTTTTAGAAAATTGGGAATGTCAACTATGTATCTTGTTCTTTAAGAGGAAAGTTCTGTAAGGCAGGGAGTCATTATGTACTTTGCTTCATCTGGTGTCAATTCAAACTATCCCCAGAAATTTCACCAGTAGAGGGAAACAGAGAAGAAGCAAGCACAGTGGTGCTTTCAGCACAGAGGGCCAGCTTGAGTGAAAGGGTGGAAGAGAAGCTGTAGCTCTGCTGACTCTCTCCCCTCTAGCATGTGATTCAGGTCCTTCACTGAGAACAAGGCAAGGAAACCATAAGAAAAGCCAGGGCAGAGGAGCTAAAAACTAGAAAACCAAAAATAATTTAGTATTGCATCATAAAATGTTGGGAGTGCTGAACAAACTATTAGTCTAGTAATAGTATAATGCCAACATATACTCCAGAATAATTGAAAAAAATCAGTAACTACATATTATCATCACCCACTGAAAGTCTTTAATAAGCTGGGCATAATAATAACCAAAACATTCTGAGAAAGATGACCTATGACATAAAAATTTGCTTCTCTCTTTTTATATAGAAGCTATAAAGGGATAAATACAATGGGAGGTATTATAACTAATGACTAAACTAATTCAAAGTCACAGACACAAGATTTAAAAGAATTTCAGTTGTGTCAAAATTTTGCAGACTTATGTGTAGATTTCCAAATTGTCTGAAATTTCTACTGTATAGAAACATTCAGAGGTATGTAAAAATATGTGTTGTAATAAATCCATTGTAGTTATTCTGAATTTACAAAATAATCAATTTCCCAAAGGAAATTATATATGAAAAAATGGAGTTTTACTGTCAATATCTAAATCTGCAATGACATATTTTTTGTCCATGCCAAATCAGGTATTTGTTTGCAGTATATTCAATAAGTTTCTTGTCGTTGTAGACATTCACTTGAATTACTTGAATAAATTTGGACAATCAAATAATGGGTGTTACCTAAAAATAAGAATTAAAGGCCCTTTGACATAAACTGACAGCTTGTTTAATGTGGGGATTTCTCACCACAGTATTATCTAGAGAAATCCTTTTCCTTTTTGGCAGCAAAGCTGATAATAGCAAGTGTTGTTTGCTTCTTAAACCCCTCTTATTTAAAATGAAATAATTTTTTGACAACCTGGAATTGTTACCTCTACATTTTGGTGAATACATGTGTCTCTCATAGTTAGGGGAAAAAATAGTATGTGGTTCAAGATAAGAATGGAATAAGAAGGCAGGAGCAGGTATGTCGGATAACCCTTAGAATTCCCTCCTTACCACTGAAAATACTCAGGAATGTTTTGGGTCGATGTTCATGTTACATTGTATTAGAACATCTTTTAAAATTACTATCAAACCCCACATTTCCAAATAATTTTAAAGTTTTCAAAAGTATCCACTATAATTTTTTTTGAACCCACACATACTCTATAGGAATGCAGGACAGTCGTTTTAGTATACGACAAAGAGGTTTAGAGAAAGTAAATAAATTGCTAAAAGTCACACTATAAGTAAGTGGACAGAAACAGGAATGTGCAATCCATTTAGCTACCAATATCCTTTGATAATTCTACATAATGACATCCTGTCGACATTAAGAATCACCCAGACCATCCATTCATTTTGTAGGCCTATGGAATGTATAGTATGTTCCACATAATACAACTACTGTGTGGCAGAGTTAGAACTCCCAAGGAGGAACTCTAATAAAAGACTGAAAATCTTCATTCATGAGGCTGAATTGCCATTGCAAGATTACTCCATATCATTACAAATGGTTTTAAAAATTAAACTGGCAGCTTATGTAGACTGGAAAATCTGGCGTTTGTCAATGCATATACTTACTGTTAGTTCAGCTCTGGCTCATTAGACTTCCTGAATTTAAAGCAAATTTCTTAAGACATAACATGTGTGAGACTAGTACACTGATTAATGTGACTCACGGCATAATCAAAACACACTTTATTTTTATCTCTATTTCTTTAAAATTTTGCTTAAGAGAAGGTCTTTCTCTGACCCTAAATAAAAATTCCCAACATTCATGATTTTCATATTAACTTTTTGGTAACAGAAAATTCTACTTTAAGTCACAAAGTCATTTCAAATCAGAAATTAGAATCTCCAAATCTAAGATATTAATCAAAAGTTGAAACATAATTTAGCATTGAAATCTCCCTCTGCCCCAGTTGGAGCTTATTTCACACACAAAACCCACTGTGACAAAGAGACTTGTGATTTTCTACTGCATTTCTCTGCAATGTCCACTATTTGTTTATGCAGATATATGCTATTTGAATATTTTACCCCTCAATTCTACTGAGTTTAGTTTCAGTTAATCTCATTCATCTTTGAGTAAGTTCTTTGGAAATATATGGAAAGAACTAATGGCTTCTTCCCTCAACATAGCCTGTCACTATTCCTTAGAGAATCGTGTAGAAAGATATTCACTTCCCTTGCTGCTCTTCCTCTAGCTAGTGATCCCAAGGTAATTATAAAGGACAGTTGGGGCTCTCTGACTTGTTCTTTCATTTGCACCTTTCGGAGTTGGGTTTGTGAATTAAATGAAAATAATAACATCATGTTCTTTTTAACCTGGTCTAGTATGTTAGACAACTAAAGGGGTTCAGGATGGTTCAAGACCAAAGTATGAAATAAGACTAACGTATGTTAGGTCATTTCAAGACAATTTTGATGTAATGCTAATGTATTTTAAGACTTTGCTATAAAATAAGAAATCTAATAAGATTTGTAAGTGCCTCTACTGAGATGTGATACACATTTCATTTAATTGTTACTCTACTCAGTATGACTTCCTCTAAAGTATACATACACATACATAAAAATATATATAATATGTACCTGTGCATGCATATATATTCATACATTGGCAATTACATTATTTACATTATTTTACTATTCTCTTTTGCAACATTATTACACAAGTGATTGTTTAGAAACCTGAAATAATTGAGAAAGTAGTACATAAAGCTAGGAAGCATTCTGTAGATTCAGCGTTTGTAAAAAGTGAGGAGATAATATGATTAATGTAAGGGAAAAAGATATACATACATTTTATTTTATCTCTAAATTTATTTTTAGATTGCTGTATTGTGTAGAAAGTTCATGTGCTCAAATGACAAATAGGTGTTTATTCCCTGCCACCTATTCATCATTTGAACCTTTTGTAAGACTAAGAAAATTAGAGAAAATAAATGGAGAAACTGTGTATAGATTTGATGGGATACATGTCTAATTAAATATAAGATAATATATATAGTTCCATTTATATTGGGTATATAATCAGGAGTATAATTGATGGAATGTAGGTTATATATACATTTGGCCTTGATGGTACTCTGATACATTTGTATAAAATGACAATAACAATTTATTCTTCTACTCACAATATGAAATAGGTCCTTTTACTGTGCATCCTCACTGATGTTTAATATTATCCATCTCTCATTTTTGTAATTTTTGCCATTTTTTCTAAGCTTTATATTCAAGTGGAAGTGAAGTATTATCTCCTAATAGTTTTAATTTGCATTTTCTAATGACTAATGATGTTGAGCTTCTTTAATTTCTTGTACCTTGGTATATGTGCTGTTTAAGTCTTTCACAAAATTTTCAGATTGTATTGTTTGTACTTTTATTATTGATTTGTAGATATTTATCATATATGCCCTCTACAGGTCCTTTGTCGTTGCTATTCATTTTGAATACTTTTCTCACACTATGTTAGGCTGTCATAACTTTTCATTTTCTTGATAGTGTTTTTGAAAGAGCAGGAATTTTTAAAGAACTTTATTGAGATATAATTTGCATACCATAAGACCCATCCATTAAAAGTAAACATTTATTTTACTAAATTTATAGAATTGTGCAATCATTAACACATTTAAGTTTTTGAACATTGCTATTGCTCCAAAAAGTTTATACCTACCTCATCGTGGTTTATCCCTCCACTCTAACACCCAGCTCTGGTCAATCACTGACGTCCTTTCTGCCATAATTTATTCTTTTTAAACATTCCACATAAATGGAAACACACAATATGTAGTCCTTTTCACCTGACTTCTAGTGAGCATATTATTATTATTATTATTTTTTTTTTTTTTTTTTTTTTTTGAGACAGAGTCTCGCTCCGTGGCCCAGGCTGGAGTGCAGTGGCCGGATCTCAGCTCACTGCAAGCTGCGCCTCCTGGGTTTACGTCATTCTCCTGCCTCAGCCTCCGGAGTAGCTGGGACTACAGGCGCCCGCCACCTCGGCCGGCTAGTTTTTTGCATTTTTTAGTAGAGACGGGGTTTCACCGTGTTAGCCAGGATGGTCTCGATCTCCTGACCTCGTGATCCGCCCGTCTCGGCCTCCCAAAGTGCTGGGATTACAGGCTTGAGCCACCGCGCCCGGCATGAGCATATTATTTTTATGTTTACTCATGTTGCATTCAATCTTTCACCATTAAATATAGTGTTAACTATTGATTTTTCATAAATGTCCTTTATTAGCTGGAAAAATCTTTGATTCCAATGTTATTGAGAGTTTTATAATATTTTTTGTTTTATAGCTAAAGGTTTTTCTGTTGCATGGATATACCATATTTTGTTTATCCAGTCACCAGTTAAACAACATCTGGATGATTTCCAGTGTTTAAGCTATTATGAATAATGTGGCTATGTATATGTGTACACACATTTTATGTGGACATACATTTTACTACTCATGAACAAAGCTCTAGGAGGATAATTGCTGTGTTGTATAGAAAGTTCATTTTTAACTTTTTAAAAGTTGCCAATTTGTTTAAAAATGGCTGTGGAATTTTACTTTCCCAGCAGCAATATATATGGCTAGTTCTAACTTCTCCACGTTCTCAACAACACTTAGCATTGCCTGCCTTTCTTTTTTGAATTACAGCAAGTTTGATGCATTTGTAATAGTTTTTGTCTCTTTAATATACATTTCCTTAGTAATAGGTGTTGAATGGTGTTGACCATGCTTCTATGTGCTTATTATTTATGTGCATAGCATAGCTGCTTTAGTGAAATACACACACACACACACACACACACACAAATCTCATATCTATTTTTAATTTGGTTGTCTTATTATTATTGAGTAATGAAGTTTCTTTATATATTCTGGGTACATTTCTTGTTATCAGATATGTGATTGTCAACATTCTCTCCTATCTTTGCCTTGCCTTTTCATGTTTTTAATAATGTCTTCTGAATTGCCATTTAGATAAAGTCCACTATACCTTTATTTTTATTTTATGAAGTGTGCTTTTAGTGTATTTTCTAATATAAAATATTGTTGTAGGATTTTTCTTGCCCTAATAAAAATGTAATTTATCTGGGGGCATTCCTTTTACTTCATGATTGCACTGAGGCCCTCCAGCATAATGTTTAATAAAGGTGATGAGAGTGGACGCTCTTGCTTTGTTTCTGATGTTGGAGAGAAAGCCTTCAGTGTGTCACCATTAAGTACAATGTTGACTGTTAGTATTTCGTGAATCTCCTTTATTGGGTGGAAAAACTTTCTTTTACTTCCTACTTTTTTTTTTAAGTTCAGAGGTAAAAGTACAGGTGTGTTACATAGGTAAACTTGTGTCATGAAGGTTTGTTGTACAGATTATTTCATCACCCAGGTATTAAGCACATTACCCATTGGTTGTTTTTCCTGATCCTCTCTCTCCTCCCACCTTCCACCCTCTGAAAGGCCCCAGTGTGCGTTGTTCCCCTCTCTGTGTCTATGTGTTCTCATTATTTAGCTCCCACTTATAAATTAGAGCATGCTGTGTTTGGATTTCAGGAAAAAAAATACTTCCAACATTTCTATGATGACATTATTTAGAACTTGTACATCTATTGATACGGTGTTCCTTTATTTTAGCCTTTATTACTATTGTGTGTTACATTAATTTATTTTTGAATAGTACACAAACATTATAGTCTTGGTAAAAATCCTATTTTTGGCCAGGCGCAGTGGTTCATGCCTGTAATCCCAGCACTTTGGGAGGCCGAGGCAGGTGGATCATGAGGTCAGGAGTTCGAGACCAGCCTGGCCAAGATGGTGAAATTCCATCTCTACTAAAAAGACAAAAATTAGCCAGGCACAGTGGCAGGCACTTGTAATCACAGCTACTCCAGAGGCTGAGGCAGGAGAATCGCTTGAACCCAGGAGGCAGAGGTTGCAGTGAGTCAAGAATATGCCACTGCACTCCAGCCTGGGCCACAGAGCAAGACCCCGTCTAAAAAAAAAAAAAAATCCTATGTGTGTCATGGTGTAAAGTCATTTTTATATGTTGTCAAATTCTATTAGCTAAAATTTTGTTAAGGATTGTGTATCTACATTAGTTTTTTGTTTATTTGTGGTTTTGTCTGGCTTTTATGTTAGTGTATTATTTGCAGAATGAGTTGGAAAACCTTTTTCTTTTCTATTTTTTGAAAGTGTAACATATTGTTGTCATTTATTATTTAAGTATTTGAAAAAATTCACCAGTGGAACCATCTGGGTCAATTTTTTGTGGTATTTGTTAAGAATGCTGAATAAGTTATTTCACTCGTTACATATATTTAAGATTATTTTATTTCTTCTGGAGTCATTTATATTATGTGTTTCTAGGGACTTTTCCTATTTTGTCTAAATTATCTGTCTAATTTGTTGGCATAAATGTGTTCATAATGTAATTATCTTAGTTTCTTTGGGATTGGTAATAATGTCCTCTCTTTTGTTCCTAGTGTTGACATTTTATATATTCTATTTCTTTGGTCAGTCAATCAAAGAGTTTGTAAATTGTTGGTTTTGGTGTTCCATTTGTTTTCTTTATTTTTCTTAGTTCTATTTGTTGGTGTCTAATCTTTATTATTTTCTTACTTCTCATTAATTTTTGTTTAGTTACTCTCCAATTTCTAGGTTTTTCGGTAGAATTTAAGGCTAATGGTTTGAGAGATTTTGTCTTTTCTAATATAGGCATTTATGTCTATAAATATTCTCTAAGAACTGCCTGTGATTTATCAGTAATTGATACATCAAACAGGCAAAAAATAAGTCAGAATATAGTTAGTCTGTACAAGAAAATTAATCAGTTTAATCTAATGGATAATTATAGAATATTCCATCTAACAATAACACAATACATATTCTTCTCAAGTGCACATGGAACATCCACCAAGATAGACCCCAAGATAGACTGAGCTATAAAGCACACCCTAATTCATTCTATTTATTTTTCCTCTTGCTTGTATAGTCCATATTTCATTAATTTTTACTCTAATCAATTATTTCCTTCTTTTGCTTGCTTCAGATTTAGTTTGCTCTTCTTTTTCTGGAATTTTAAGGTGAAAAGTTACATTATTGATTTGAGAAATGTATTCTTTCTCATTATGGATATTTAAAGTTATACATTTTGCTCTAAGCACTACTTTAACTGAATGCCACACATTTTACAATGTTGTATTTTCATTTTCATTCACCTAAACCTTGTGGTTTCTTTTGTGACTCACTGGTTATTTAGGAGCATGCTGTCTAACATCCACATATTTGAAAGCTTCACAGATTTTTGTTATTCATTTCTAATTTGTTGAAGAACATACTCTGTGTTATTTCTATACCTGACAATTTTTTGAGGTTTATTTTATAGACTAGCAACAGGTCTAAGCTGAGAATGTGTCATGTGCGTACACTCAAGAAAAATGCATATCCTGCCGCTGTTGAGTGGAGTGTTCGATAGTTGTCTGTTAGAGCTAGTTGGTTTATAATATTGTTTAAGTTTTCCATTTCCTGTTGGATATTCTGCCTAATTGGTCTATTCACTACTAAAAGTGGGTTATTGAAATTTCTGACTATTATTGTCACATTGTCTATTGTCTATTTCTCTCTTCATTTCTGTCAGTTTTTGCTACATGTATTTTGGTGATATGTTATCAGATGCGTACACATTTATAACTGTTTTACCTTCCTCATGGCTTGGCCTTTTACCATTATAAAGAGTTCTCCTTGATTAATTTTTTGTTTTATGATCTATTTAGTCTAATATTTAACATACTAACTCTAGTTTTGTTGTGGTGACTATTATATCTTTTTTATCCTTTTACTTTCAATCTATTTCTATATTTAAATATAAAGTATATTTCTTACAGCCATCATATAGGTTGGATCTTTTTTTAAATTTAATCTCAGTTTTTTATTTGGACTGCTTGATCCATTCTCATTTAATGTTATTATTGAAATAGTTGGGTTTATATTTGCCTTTTGTTTTGTTTTGTTTTCTATCTGTATCACATTTTCCCATCTATTCCTTCTTTGGTGTATAATTTAGCATTAAGTCAATATTTTTTAATGTAGTAATTATATTTCTCTAACGATATTTTCATATAATTTTGTGTTATTTTTTCAGCGCTTGCCCTAATGCTTATCATTTTTAATCTAATGTGTCAAAACAGCTTCAGATTTATACAGACTTAATTCCAGTAAGATACAGAGAACTACTCCATGGAGCCCACTTTCCCTTTTTTGTGCTATTATTGCTGTATATATTGTAGCTGTAAATGTTACAAACATAATTTATTTTATTTTTTAATCTTTAACTTTTAGTTTAGGTTCAAGAGTACATGTGAAGGTTTCTTATGTAGGTAAATTTGTGTCATGGGGGTTTGTTGTACTAATTACTTCATCACCCAGGTATTAAGCCCAGTACTTAAAATTAGCTTTTCTACTCCTCTTCCCACTCCCACCCTCCCACCTTAAGACACCCAGTATCTGTTGTTTCCTTCTTTGTGTTCATAAGTTCTCATCATTGAGCTCCCACTTATAAGCTTGAACATATGGTATTTGGTTTTCTGTTCTGTGTTAGTTTGCTAAAGAAAATAGCCTCCACCTCTATCCATGTCCTGCAAAAGACATGATATCATTCTTTTCATGGCTACATAATATTCCATGGTTTTTATATACCACATTTTCTTTATCTGATCTGTCATTGATAGGCATTTAGGCTGACCCCATGTCTTTGCTATTGTAAATAGTACTGCAATAAACATTCATGTGCATGTGTGTTTATGGTAGGATGCCTTATATTCCTCTAGGCATATACGCAGTAATGGGATTGCCGAGTCAAATGGTAGTTCTGCTTTTAGCTCTTTGAGGTATTGCCATACTACTTTCCACAATGGCTGAACTAATTTACACTCCCACCCACAGTGTATAAATGTTCCCTTTTCTCTGCAACCTCACAAGCATCTGTTATATTTTGGCATTTAATAATAGCCATTTGACTGGTGCGAGGTGGCATCTCATTGTGCTTTTGATTTGCATTTCTCTAGTGATCAGTGATATTAATATTTTTTGCATATACTTGTTGGCTGCATGTATGTTTTCTTTTGAAGAGTGTCTGTTCATGTCTTTTGTACACTTTTTAATAGGGTTGTTTGTTTTTTTCTTGTAAATTTGTTTAAGTGATGCTGGATATTAGACCTTTGTCACATACATAGTTTGCAAATATTCTCCAATTCTGTAGGTTGTCAGATTGATATGTTGATAGTTTCTTTTGCTGTGCAGAAATATTTATGTTTAACTAGATCCCATTTGTCAATTACTGCTTTTGTTGAAATTGGTGTGGTGTCTTTGTCATGAAATATTTGCCCATTCCTATGTCCAGGATAATATTGCTTAGGTTGTCTTCCAAGGTTTTTATAATTTTGGATTTTAAATTTAAGTTTTTAAAGGAAGCTTGAGTTGATTTTTGTATATGCTGTAAGGAAGAAGTCCAGCTTCAATATTCTGCATATGGCTAGCCAGTTATCCCAGCACCATTTATTGAATATG
The DNA here is from genome assembly GCF_002776525.5 of Piliocolobus tephrosceles. Lineage (NCBI taxonomy): Eukaryota > Metazoa > Chordata > Mammalia > Primates > Cercopithecidae > Piliocolobus > Piliocolobus tephrosceles. The sequence continues at coordinate 25,624,601 of NC_045442.1, forward strand.
GAGTCTTTTCTCCATTGTTTGTTTTTGTCAGCTTTGTCAAAGATCAAATGGTTGTAGGTATGTGGCCTTATTTCTGGGCTCTCTATTCTGTTCCATTGGTCTGTGTGCCTATTTTTGTAACAGTCCTATGCTGCTTTGGCTACTGAAGTCCTGTAGTATAGTTTGAAGTCAGGTAGCGTGATGCCTCCAGCTTTATTCTTTTTGTTTAGGATTGCCTTGGCTATCCAGGCTCTTTTTTGGTTCCATATAAATATTAAAATAGTTCTTCCTGTTATGTAAAGAATGTCATTGTTAGTTTGGTAGGAATAGCATTACATCTGTTAATTGCTTTGGGCAGTATGGCCATTTTAATGATGGTGAATCTTCCTATCCAGAAACATACAATGTTTTTTCATTTGTTTTTGTCTTCTCTGACTTCTTTGAGCAGTGTTTTGTAATTCTCATTGTAGAGATCTTTCACCTCCCTGGTGAGCTATAATCCTAGGTATTTTATTCTTTTTGTGGCACTTGTGAATGGGATTGCCTTTCTGATTTGGCTCTGGGCTTGGCTGTTGTTGGAGTATAGGAATTCTAGTGATTTTTCTACATTGACTTTGTATCCTGAAACTTGGCTGAAACTCTATCAACTGAAGGAGATTTGGGGCAGAGACTATGGAATTTTCTAGACATGGAATTATGACATCTGCAAACAGAGATAGTTTGACATCCTCTTGCTATTTGGATGCCCTTTATTTATTTCTCTTGCCTGATTGCTCTGGCTAGGACTTCCAATACTATGTTGAATAGGAGTGGTGAGAGAGGGCATCCTTGTCTTGTGCTAGTTTTCAAGAGGAATGCTTCCAGTTTTTACCCATTCAGTATAATGTTGGCTGGGATTTGTCACAGATGACTCTTACTATTTTGAGGTATGTTCTGTCAGTACCTAGTTTCTGAGAGTTTTTAACATGAAGGGGTGTTGAGTTTTATTGAAAGCCTTTTCTGCATCTATTGAGATAATCATGTGGTTTTTGTCTTTAGTTCTGTTTATGTGATGGATGAATCACATTTATTGATTTTTGTAAGTTGAAACAATCTTGCATCCCAGGGATGAAGCCTACTTGATCATGGTGGATCAGCTTTTTGAAGTACTGCTGGATTCGATTTGCAAGTATTTTGTTGAAGATTTTTGCAGAAATATTCATCAAGGATATTGGCCTGAAGATTTCTTTTTTTGTTGTGTCTCTGCCAGGTTTGGATATCAGGATGATACTGGCCTCATAAAATGAGTTGGAGAGGAGTCCCTTCTCAATTTTTTGTAATAGTTTCTGGAGGAATTGTACCAGTTACCAGTTCTTCTTTGTATATCTGTTAGAGGTCATTTGTGAATCCATCAGGTTTGGGGACTTTTTTGGTTGATAGCCTATTGGTTACTCATTCCATTTTGGAGCTCATTATTGTTCTGTACAGGAAATCAACTTTTTCCTGGCTCAAACTTGGGAGGGTGAATGTATCAAAGAATTTATCCATCTCTTCTAGATTTAGTAGGTTGTGTGCATAATGATGTTCATAGTAGTTTCTGACTTTAATTTTTATTTCTGTGTGGTCAATGGCAGTATTTCCTTTGTACTTTCTAACTGTGTTTATTTGGATCTTCCCTCTTCATTCATCTAGCTAGCAGCCTATTTTATTTATTTTTTGCAAAAATCCAACCCTTGGATTTGTTAATCTTTTCAGTGTGTGTGTGTGTGTGTGTGTGTCTTGTTTTCCTCTGGTTCAGCCCTGATTTTGGATATTTCTTATCTTCTGCTAGCTTTGGGGTTGATTTGTTCTTGCTTCTCTTATTCTTTCAGTTGTGGTGTTAGGTTGTTAATTTGAGATCTTTCTAATTTTTTGATATGGGCATTTAGTGCTATGAATTTATCTCCTTACACAGCCTTAGCTATATCCCACAGATTCTGGTATACTGTATCTTTGTTCTCATTAGTTTCAAAAAACTTCTTAATTTCTGCCTTACTTTCATTATTTACCCAAAAGTTATTCAGGAGCATGTTGTTCAGTTTCCATGTAATGGCATGGTTTGGGGCAATTTTCTTAGTCTTGACTTATTTTTTTGCACTGTGATCCAAGAGTGTGATTGGTATGATTTTGGTTCTTTTGCATTTGCTGAAGATTGTTTTACATTCAGTTATATCCAATTATGCCAAATTAGGTCGACTTTATAGTATGTGCCATGTGGCAATGAGAATATATTCTGTTGTTTTGGGTGGAGAGTTCTGTATAGGTCTATCAGACTCATTTTGTCCAATGCTGAATTCAGGCCCTGGGTATTTTTGTTAATTTTCTTCCTGGATGCTCTGTTTAATACTATTAGTGGAGTGTTGAAGTCTCTTACTATTATTGTGTGGTAGTCTATGTCTCTTTGTAGGTCTCTAAGAACTTGCTTTATGAATATGGCTGCTTCTGTGATAGGTACTATATATTTAGGATACTTAGGTCTCCTTGTTGAATTGAACTCTTTACTATATGTAATGCCCTTCTTTGTATTTTTTTATCTTTTTTATTTTTGAAGTCTGTTTTGTCCAAAATTAGCATTGCAACCCTGCTTTTATTTCTGTTTTCTATTTGCTTGGTAGATTTTCCTCCATCCCTTTATTTTGACACTGTGGGTGTCATTACATGTGAGATGGGTCTCTTGAAGACAGAATGCCATTAGGTCTTTTTTATCCAGCTTGCCATTCTGTGTCTTTTAAGTGGGGCATTTGGCCTGTTTACATTCAAGATTAGTATTGATATGCATGGATTCGATCTGGTCATTGTGTTGCTATCTGGTTCCTATGTTGGCTTGGTTTGTGTGGTTGCTTTATAGTGACACTGGTCTGTGTGTTTAAGTGTGTTTTGTATTAGCTAGTACCAGTTCTTCCTTTCTATATTTAGTGCATCTTTCAAGATCTCTTGTAAAGCAGGTCTTGTGGTAATGAATTTTCTCAACATTTGCTTATCTGAAAAGAATCTTATTTCTCCTTTGCTTAGGAAGCTTAGTTTTTCTGGATATGAAATTCTTGGTTGAATTTTTTTTATTATTTAAGATGTTCAATATAGGCCCCCAATCTCTTCTGGCTAGGGTTTCAGCTGAGCAATCTTCTGTTAGCCTGATGGAATTCTCTTTGTAGGTGACCTCCCTTTCTCTCCAGCTGCCTTTAACATTCTTTCTTTTATTTTAATCTTGGAAAATTTGATCATTATATTTCTTGGGGATGATCTTCTTGTGTAGAATCTTGCAGGAGTTCTCTGCATTTCCTAAATTTGGCTTTTGGCATCTCTAGCAAGGTTGGAGAATTTTCATGAACAATATACTAAAATATATTTTCCAAGTGACTTGATTTCTCCCTCTCCCTTTCAGGGATGCCAATGATTTGTGGATTTGGCCTCTTTGCATAATCCCATACTTCTCAGAGGTTTTGTTCATTCTTTTCTATTCTTTATTCTTTTTTTTTTTTTTCTGTCTGTCTTATTTCAGAGAGCCAGTCTTCAAGTTCAGAGATTCTTTCCTCAACTTAGTTTGTCCTGCTGTTAATACTTGTGATTGCATTGTGAAATTCTTATATTTTTATTCACCTTTGTGAGGTAGGTTAGGGTCTCTTTTATACTGGCTACTTCATCCTTCATCTCCTGTATTGCTTTATTGTGATTCTTAGTTTCCTTGCATTGGATTTTGCCATCCTCCTGAATCTTGATGATCTTCATTCCAATCTATACCTTAAATTCAGTTTCTATCATTTCAGTCAGCTCATCCTGGTTAAGAACTCTTGTTGGAGAACTGGTGAGCTCATTTGGAGGACATATGACACTCTGGCCATATGAGTTACTGGAGTTCTTGTGTTGATTCTTTTTCATCACTGCATGTGGGTATTCCTTAACTGCAGTGTAGATTGAGAACAGTCAATAGACTTTTTTTCTGGGTGTTCACATGGGCTTGAGGCTTTCTGCAGGGCCTTTATTTGAAGCTGACTTCTTGTCTATGGTTTCAGAAGGGGGTATGTTAGCAAGGTATTTTTGGTATTGAAGATCTGGAGTGTGATCCAGGAGGGGCTCTTAGGTTATTGGTCAGTTGGTAGACTCTTAATTGGTTGTGTGGCTTCCCTATGTTTTCTCACAGTTGCAGCTGTGTTCCCTCTCAATGCTCTGAAAATGTGGGTTCCTCTCCCTCTTAAGTGCTGGTGGTAGGTCATGGCTTGGCACCCCTGGGGTAGCCACTGCAGCTCTGGGGCTATATCAGTAATTATGTTCTTTCCCCAGATTGGAGGCAGCAAAAGGACCTCAGTAGTGGTGTGGCCAAGGGGTCTTTTGCTTGTCTTCTGGAGGCACCACCTCAAAGATATGCAAGTCAGCAATTGCTCAGTGTAATCAGCCAGGTTAAAGGGTCTGTGCTACGAGCCCAAGCCATGGGATCCCTGTCTGGTGACAAGCAGTGGGTGGTATGTGGGACTTGTGGGAGATGGACTGGCCTCCTCTCTTTATTTTGACTACAGCTTGTTGGAGATGTGGATAAGGCACTTAGGGTCATTGTTTGTTCATTAGTCTGAGAGTAGCAAGGAGAGTTCCACTGCAGAGTCAGTGGCAGAAAAGCTTTCAGTTGCCCCTGGAGGTTCTGTTCAGGGAGTTGTCAAGTTGCTACTGGCTCAATAGCTCTGGTGGCTGGAGACTGGAGGCCCAGGCCTGGAGGACCTGCCCAGTGAGGGGATACAGGATTGGGCACCCACTTGACAGTCTGGCCACTTTTCTGTAGCGCTGCTGTGATAGGCTAGGGGCCCACTCCAGTCCCTAGACACCTCAGATTTTCCAGTATTTAGGGGTATCACCAGCAAAAGCTGCAAAACAGCAAACATAGCAGCCTGCCTCTCCCTCTGAGAGTTCTGTCTCAGGAAGGTACAGAGCTGTTGATGGCTGAAATACACCTGTAGGAGGTGGCTGGAGACCCCAGTTGAAAGGCCCTGCCTGGTGAGGAATGGGATTGGGAGCCCACTTTTAAAAAGCAGTCTGACCATGTTTTCAGAGGGTAGTTGTTCTGTGCTGGGGGTGCACTTCAGTCCCCAGTCACCTTGGACTACCCAGAGTCTCAAGGCCGGAATAGCTGTGTCATCCAAACAGCAAAGATAGCAGCCTGTCGCTACCTCTGGGATCTCCATCCAGGGAGGTTTCAGATCTCTATCAATAAAGAGCACCTGGTAGGGTGGCCGAGAACCCTGGTTGGGAGGTCCTGCCCCGTAAGAAGGAATGGGATCGGAGATCTGGTGGGAAAAGCTGAGTGCTGGGAGAAGCTGAGGCAGGGCTTGCATGTCTGACATAATGTAAAAGAGTCTTGGAACATGTCCAGGGCCCAGGGTCTAAAACTCTTTGTGGCCTTTGCAACAGCAAGCTCTGTGCTAAAGGGTGGAAGGCTACCCTGATGCACCATAATCTAAACCCAGGGCATAAAATCCCTCGTGGCCTGGATAGAATCCAGGGCTCGTGGCTCTGGAATGTATCTAGACTTGCTGGCTCCTTGCTCTCCTAAGATCAATTGTATCTTGAGTTAAAAGAACCTGTGCTCCATTAGCTCAAGTAACAGAGCAAATGCTAGACCATCACAGCTGTAAATCATGTGCTTAATGCAATGTGCCCTTTTGACCTCCACATTCTCACCACCTGTTTCTCTGTAGGATTACCAATAAATAGCCTGGGCTCACAGAGCTTGGGGCCTTCGCAGCCTCCGTACACTAGCGATGGCCTCTCTGTCCCAGCTTTTTGTCTCTCAAACTCTCTCAATCCTTTCACTTTGCCGGACTTTGTCACCCCCACAACCTGGTGTTGGGTCTGATCACCCCAGCAGAGATCCACTTATAAAAGCAATTGGATCACTTTTTCATAAGAGAAGCTATGCAGTGCTGGGGGACTGTTTCTTTCAAGATTTTTTTTTTGCCTTTTTCTTACAGCGTTTTCACTATGATGTGTATATTTGTGAATCTCTTTGCTCTTACCCTACTTGGTGTTTGCTGTACTTCCTAGATTTGTAGATCACAGCTTTTCAATAGATTTGGGAAGTTTTCTGCCATCATATTTTTGAATATTTTTTCTGTTCCTTTATGTTCTATCTAGTACTCCCACTACAGATAAGTTGGTGTATTTAATAGTGCCCCACATCTCTCTGATGCTCTGTTCATTTTTCTTTATTCTTTTTCTGTCCTTTGAAATGTATAATCCCTATAGATCTATATAATTTCTCTAAAGCCTTATCAGTTTAAAGCTGTCATTGAACCCCCCTAGTGAATTTTTCTGTTAATTGTAGGTACCTTTTAACTCCAGAATTTCTATTTTTCCTTTTTGTATCATTCCTCTTTTCCAATATTATCTTTAGTTCAATATTACTGTCATATTTCCACTTTAATCATGGTTTAAAATTCTTTGAGCATATTTATAATGGCTACCCCTAATTCTCTTAACTGATATTTTTATCACTTTCACACTTTCTGTACTGTTTTTCTGGTGTATTGGTCATACTTAATCTGTTTTTCTGCTTTGCTTTCCTCAATTTTCTTTAGTCATTGGAAATTTAAGATAAAATATTGTAGCAACCCTAGGCACTTCCTCAACCCTCCATAGCTTATTGGTTTGCTTGCCTGCTTTGTGATAGTCTAGGTTATTTTAGAGCAGTCTAACTCTCCTCCCCACCCTCCTGTAGTGTGAAGCCTCTGAAGTTGCCCCTCTTGAGGGACAAATTTGGGTATGCCAGTAGTTACAGTGGGACAACAGTGATATTATAGGCCCTAATTAAGGGTCTCTTTCCTAATCATACACAGCTGTTCTAATTGAAAAACTGACCAATTTGTGCCATTTTTAAATCGATGCTATGGGTATGCCCATCACAGGTTAATCAAATCTAGTCATTTAAAGCAGGGGCCCCCAACCCCTGGGCCCACAGACCAGTACCAGTCTGTGGCCAATTAAGATCTGGGCCACACAGCAGAAGGTGTGGCAGATGAGCGAGCATTATTGCCCGAGTTCCACCGCCTATGAGATCAGCAGCATTAGATTCACCTAAGGGTGAACCCTATTGTGAACCGTGCATGCAAGGGACCTAGGTTTTGCGCTCCTTAAGAGAAGCTGACTAATGCCTGATCTGAGGTGCAACAGTTTCATGCCGAAACCATCCCCCACTGTCTGTGGAAAAACTGTCTTCCACGAAACCGGTCCTTGGTGTGAAAACTGGTGAGGACCGCTGCTTTAAAGGGATAGTTGCTAAGGTCAGTGTTCATATTTCTTTGAACCAGTAGTGCTCTTTCTGCGGACAGTGTCCTCTTTTCTCCGCTGCGCTGTGAACCTACCATTTAGCAATGAATCAATTTCCCAATTGCTTTTCACCATTGTTTTCATTGTTTTGCAGAGCGCTCTCAGGGTTGAACTTTCTTTTCAATAATGTCATCCTTCAGGGTATTGGGGTAGAAAAGGAGGTCTGTTCTATATCCTGTTTCTCATTTTGTGCAAAATATCTGAGCTCCTGCTCTGGTGCTCCAGGCGCCGCAGGGTAAAGCAACAGGCCTGAATGTCAATTGATGTAAGGTGGAAAGCAGCCTCGGATCTCTTAAGATTGCCCTCACTGAGCACTCTCTATCGTATCACAATTTTCTATAATTCTACGCCTCTTCTAAAGTTTATTTTTAAAATATGGTAAAAGAAATGTTCAACCTCAGTGCATTCCCATTGAGTCTCCTGGACTACCTCTTTAGAGGTGTAGGGATACATATTTATGTGGAGGGAAATAAAAACAAAGTATAAGCGAAACACTTGTATTTCTGCAAATTTTCTCTGGGAATTATTTCAGTCTAAACATCCATTTTGCTACCATGCTACAATGATAATGTAGACCTTAAAATATTAAAAACACTATTTCAAAATCAACATTAGCCATTACCCTTACATTTCATTCGTTCTTTCCTTTTTCCAGTTCTATTTTTGCATAGGAGCCTATTTGTACTTTGATACATTAATCTGGACTCCTACCAATGGAGTAAATTACTCCACATACTATAATTCTCACACATTTATCCTTACTAAAAAGGAGTTAGTAAGGCTTACAAAAAGACGTTAACAAGTAATTCTGCAAATTTGTGAAGCCTTTGTGAAATGAGAAACGGCTCTTCTGGGCTAATGAGTAGCATTTGTGATTTGGGATGCCAAGAGAATCCCAGATTACTTTCTCCCATCTATACAACACAACTGGCCAACATACTGCTTTATTAGTAGGGTGCAGGTTTATTTTCCAAGGATAAGCTCTTACTCGGGTAGTAAATGTATTTTTGGAGGCATATTCCATGTTTTCATGACTGAACTAGCCAGCCTACCATTTAGGACACTGTTCCTGGAAGCACTGAAATGTTAAAGGCTGGGATAGCTGATCTGGCATTTGTGCTTGTCTTAGAATGGTCTATGGAATGAACTTTTGAAGTAGCTTCCAAAAGCACATTTTATAAAAGCTTGTGTATAAGAACTCTCCCATTATAAGTTAGTAAAAGCTGACTTAAGTAACAGCTACTGTTTATCTTCAAAGTGGTCCGATCAGATTCAGATTTTTTTTCAGTGAAGTTACCAGGAAGGAAATGAGTTACACAGGCACACACAACAGAATTTTTACTATTTTATTGTTACAGCTGTTATCTCTTTGATATTTATCGACAGTTGACTGTACGTTACAAGAGTTATTAGTTCTGTAAAGACTGCAAAGGAATCTGAAGACCTGTCATCCTTCTAAAATCAAACTGTCTACTAGAAAAGGTTTAAGCTTAAACTTGAAATTTTCAAATTTTCCTTTTCCTTCCTAAAAATCTTCATTTGAACTTTATATTAACCAGCAGGAGAGCTGGCTTGGCACATATTTTTGTAATACAATTGAATTTTAGGCTCAGAAGATTTTCAAGGTCACTTAATCCAATCCTTTCATTTTTTCAGACCAAATTTTCTATTTTAAAATAAGACGAAATTTTTCAAAAATTTGTTTATATTCTGCTTCCACAAACATCTGACACAACCACAGTTCAATTTCAAAACTAGGAAATTAAGAGTTATATGACCATTCTCTACACACCTTACTCAACTTTTGCCAACTGACCTTAATGTCCTTTTCTTGGACTAGGATCTAAATCGGGATCATAGGATGTATTTTCTTCTAAATCTCCTTCAACCTGGGATAGTTCCTCAGTCAAAAAAGACAACTTCGTGACGCTGACACTTTTGGAACGTACTATTCCTTAATTTGTAGTAAATGTTCCTTAGTTACAACTTGGTCATTTTCAAACTTTAAGCAACCAAGTGTGGCGATTCTCAGGAACTCGCAGAATATTAGTGGTGAGCACCTTATACACCAATAGAAGATTGCTAACCATATGCTAAGTTTATTCCAAGATTTCAGATTTCAGAAGGCATGCCTGCCAGCTGCTTCAACGAGTGAGGTTTGGAATGAATACAGGTCAATGAATTGGTTCAACAGTTATATAACAAATGCAGTAGATAATGTCTCCAATAGATTACTGATTTCCTACGGAATCTTGGGTTTAGAGTTAAACCCTGGTGTGCTCCAAAGGAAAATGTTCCCAAGCCAGTTTTGAGTTCCTTTTTCTTTTCCCCTAGTGTCTGTTTTTTTAAAGCCGCCATTAGTGTAGGCTCACAAAACATTTAGAATATGGCTAGTAAGAAAGTGCTCTTTCAAATGGGATTACACAAGACTGGTTTAGGGGCAGAATGAGTGCTACAGAAGGTCAAGAAAAAGGGAGCAAAGCTGGAGACTGGGAAAAACCCTAAACACACACGCTCACAATCATGTACTTTTTAATTTAAATATTTTTATCCACACACGGCCCCACCTCCATCCCCGCTGCCCTTCCGTGTCTCTCAGCCAGGACACGCAGCTTGTGCTGTGGGTTACATCAAGGTGCCAAGGTAGAGACGAAAACAGAGCAGGAATCCCTCTCCTCTCCAGGACACTGGCTGGAGTCTCCAGTGAAAGGCAGTAAACAGCAGAGAGAACGTCCATGGCTCTTGCAGTCCGACCTCAACCTGCAGCCGCGCGGAGTGGTGGGGACAGCGGAGCTGCGGCCCGGGCAGCTCCCGGCCCCGCGCGGGGCTCTGCTGGCCGCTGCCGAGTACCTGAGACTCCTGCCCCCGCCCGCGAGGAGGCGCCTCGCTCCGCACCCCCGGCAGCCCCTGCCCGCGCCGCCTCCGCCGGCCACGCCGCGGCCCGACGTGGCTGGAGTTGGGGTTCCTGAGCTCCAGCCCCGAAAGCCGCCCGCACAGAGCCCCCCGCCGTCCACCTCGGGTCCTGGAGCCCTCTCTGTCGCTCTCGCTCCCGGGATGGGAAAAGCTGGCGCCGGCTGAGCGTGCTCCTCAGCGGCGCGGCGCTCTGGTTCCTCCGCGTCAGGGTGTCTGCGGCAGCGGCTCCGGCGGCTCCGCAGCTCCTCTTGGCACGCGGCCCGGACCCCAGAGGGCTGTCCTCCCCGGCACCGCGAGACCGGGCTCCTGCTGCCCCTCTTTCCTCCTGGAGTGCCGCCAGCGCCCAGCGATGGGAGAGGTGAGCAAGAATCAGTGGGAGCGCAAAGCTCCTGAGGACTGGGGGCCGAGAGCAGCCTGGAACTCCGCGGCAAGACGAAGAGCCCTGGTTTCGAGATGGAGGAGCCGAGGCTCACTAGCAGCCTGTCCACGGAGACGAGGAACCCCGCCCCAAAGACTGCTAGTGGGTGCAACCAGGACAGCGTTGCGAGTAACGGAGCAGTGATGGGGCGGGGTCGGGGGCCGAGGGGAGGTTGAGCGTGAAAGTGGGCTTTGGAGGGTCAGGGACAGAAGGTGATTTGAGGCTTCTAACTTGGGAAATGTGCAAAATAAAGGCTTTGCCCGCCTTCTCCAGGAAGTATTTCGTCTCCAAGATGTGCCTCAGTCCTCCTGAAACTCCCATCTTCATCTCTAAGCTCCAAATCTGAAAACAACTTTCAAGTAAGAACATACATCCCTGCTTTTCGTCAATGATGGCTTGTGAAGCTCAAGACCAGGCAGAGTAGGGTGTTATATAAGTATGTAATATGCGGTGGTGAAAGAGTTAACATGTAGGGCAGGCTGATATTGCCCTCAAGGGATTCCCCCTTCAGTGGCTCTTAGCTTATTTATGGGGGCTCCTGTCTGATAAATGTATAGGTTAATTTAAAGGGGACAAAATCTCAGTTGGACAATCAGTGCCTTCTAGTGTGGTCCCTGTCTCTGGCACTGAGGAGATGCAAGTTACATGGAGAGCATACACCATCTTCCTCAGGGAGAGGGAAAAGGAGAGGGGGAGGGGAGAGACAGAGATTAGAGCTGGGGCTTTCCAACTTGTGAATTACTGTTTTCCAATATGATTCAGTCCTAGAAACATCGGTATCCAAGGGACCACAACTCCCTGTTCACCCTTCATTGCCTGACCTCTAGCGAAACCAAAAATACCTTTCCATATGAAGAATAGGATTGTAAGATTCCAGGAGCCTGACCCTGGGGAGGGAGAGAGTAGGTGTGTGGTGAGCTTCTGCAAGACACAGAGAAACTTAGGGCTGAAAGCTAGTGATTTTTTGGCCACGCCAGAGGAAGTTTTATGTTTGGGTGAATAAATCTGCAGCTCTTTAACCTATCAGAACTATCAATTTAAAGTGAACCTGGAAACTTAGTGACAGAAGTAGTAAAACACAACAGCTTTGGTGGTGGTGATTAAAGACCATTTAACAAGTTACTGAGGCTACCATAGAGTAGGCAGTTAGAACACTCTAATCAAGGGTGGGTGAAAATGGAACACATAAGTGGAAATTAGCTCTGGAAATTGCAAGTTTACTCTTTGAAACATGCACAGATTATCCAGCCCAGTATCAGTCACCATACCTTTATTTGTAATACAATTGCAAGAAACCTTCCCAGAGACATGGCACTCTATGCCCATTAGCTTTTAAAATAAGTTTTGAACAGCTTGTAACACAGATCTACACCTTGGGAATTCTGTTGTAGATTGTATTGAGGCAAATCATAACAGCATTTAGCATTAATAGTCCTGTCCTGAGAACATTCACACTGCTCTAGTAGCTTGCCTTAGGACAAGGGTTCTGCTTTGTGTCAGTCTGTAGAATTTTACTGAGGTAGCTGCAGCAGAGATTGCTGCATCCAGCTCCTGGAGACCTTTGACTTCACTGCCTACCTTCACAATCATCTTTACTATCAGTAAAATATTCAATAATATTAACACATCATCACTAAAATTACTCATCTCACTTAAATCTGAACTTACAAAATGTTTCCCTTTTCGTTAGTTAACTCGGAGTTGCTGGCTTTAAATGCATCAAATACAAGCACTGTGAAACAACTTTTGGACTAGAAATACTGTTATACTAAGCTGCAAATTATTTTAGTCCTGAAAGATTTTGGACTGAAGAGATTATGCATATTTGGCAAACCAAATGTTCACGTAAGAAATGACTGAAATGTTTTGGCAGATTGTGTCTGTGTGTGTACATGTGCATACCCTTACACTTACAAGCCCAGTAGAGACAGTGGAGGTCATGCTTTGGACGGGTGGCTTGCAGTAAGTCTACTAAGGCTATTGAATGTAGTAATAGGGGAAGTGACTTAGTATTTCAGCACCCAAAGTTTGCTAAGTGGTAATATCTCTCACCTCTCACCTCTGAAGTCTATTTCCTAATGCCAACCCCCCTCAGCCACACACGCACACGCTTTTTTTTCCAGTACATATGTACCTGTTTTCCAAAACAGCTAATCAATTTCATCTAAACACATTCATCTGTTTCGGCATCATGGGGGAGGTAATGTTTAAAGCTATTTTAGTAAATTGGAGCAGGGAGGATCAGATGAAACTTACATGGAAGAAACGATTAAACGAAAGCAGCGGAGACCTGACTTCTAGTCCTATTTGTTATGTACCCTTGACAAGTTGTAGTAATAACCTGTATTTGAATTTTCTCATCTGTAAAATGGGGTCAGTGCCACTCAGAATTCATCCACAGAATCACAATTTGATACAAATAAAAGGGCATTAATGTTGTAAAGTCTTGCACATAGGTGTGTCACTGCCTTTCCAGTATTTTCTTTCATGTTAATAAAGGGGACAGTTCGTTAACCCCAAATCTAATAAAATTGAAGACTTATGATTTCCCACTTAGATATCCCACCCTAGAAGGAAGCAGTATACACCATAATATACATCCTTTGGAGTTCTCTGATCTTTATCTAAAAGTTGCTGCTAAGGGAGACTAATGAATATTAATATTTGAATGACAGGTACAAATTTATGGTAATTATGAGTTGCCCATCTAACTTTTCAAGAATTCTGGATGGTTTCCTTGCATCATTCCTCTCCCTCTCCTGTTCATTTTGCTGATACTTTTTGGGCAGCCTTTTGAAGATGTAACTTTTTGCCTTGCACATGATTACTACTCAGAATTTTCTATGGATTAATTAGGTAATACTGGTTAGCATTTTAGAATGCAATGGAAGATAGAATTACACATCACACACAAGGCACTCAATATTGTACATGAAATTAATACTTTCCTGTGAATGTTTTGTATGTTTTGTGTTGTGAATGTGTTCAGGGCAATTCCCAAAATTTGAGAGCCATTATTTAAATTCAGATACTAATACAGCCTTGTCATACAGGACAGCCTTTCTAGATGGGAACCTTTGCTAGATCTAGACCCAGTGGAGTAATCTTGTGACATGAAAGATGCTGAGTAGGGACAATTTATCGCGAGCAAGAACATGTTTCTTCTGCACCACTCATTTTATACACGTGCTGAAATTTTATACATTAGTACTTTGTGTGTATAATTCTGTCTTCCATTGCATTCTCAAATGCTAACCAGTATTAGCTAATTAATCCATACAAAATTCTTGCGAGGTAGATGGTATTTTCTTTTTATGCTAAACATAATTTAAATGTTTTACTTTTTCACTGTTGGTCTCTTCAGCATTAGCAATGTTCAGAGATATTAACCTAAGACCATTATCTGCAGTATATTACTTACATCATTATGATGGTATTAATGCTGCATTCTCAATTACATGACTGGTGGTTTGACATCTGCTTGTGTGCCATCAGCTATTTTTAAGCACAACACGTATCAACACAACCTTGGTAATTACACTGGGTCAAGTTGTTTTGTTTTAATAAAATGCTTTTATCTAGCATCTTTTAAATTTTCGCAATAATCTTGAGGGTGAGATTATCGCTCATTACACAAAACTAAGGTTTAATAAACAATCACTGACTTGGCCAAGATGATGTGAATGGTCAGGGATAGAGTGCAATTTGGAGTTCATGTTGATCTGACTCCAGATCTGCCTTATAGACTTTCAGTGTAGAACTTAGAAATCAGTGTAGAACTTAGAACTTATAAGAGCTGTCTAAAATTATTCATCTTGTATGGATTTTGGTAGCAGCTGTGAGCGGGCAAATGTTGGTAATGGAGGCTTCATCAGATGAAAAATGTCTGTCATATTTTATTCTTTATTTTCAGTAGTAATTGCATTGTTTCCACACTGTTCATCTTTAGAGTCTTGAAATCAACACTTGGGTGATTATTTGATCATTAGGTCATTGGAAAATTTTAATCTGGTCTTTGTTAATACATTTCTGAATGAGCAACTAAATCTGATTTTATTTCAAAATTGAGAAGTGTTCGGTGTTTATAAGATTTTTTTTCAGCTGACTTTTTAGATATTAGAATTGGCGTTCTTGAGCAATTTTTTTGATATGGAGACTCGCTCTGTTGCCCAGGCTAGAGTGCAGTGGTGCCATCTTGGCTCACTACAACCTCCACCTCCTGGGTTCAAGCCATTCTCCTGCCTCAGCTTCCCGAATAGCTGGGGTTACAGGCTTGCACCACCACACCCATCTAATTTGTGTATTTTTAGTAGAGATGGGGTTTCACCATATTGGCCAGGCTGGTCTCGATCTCTTGACCTCGTGATCTGCCCACCTTGGCCTCCCATAAGTGCCAAAGGTGTGAGCCACTGCGCCTGGCCTACATCTTTTTCTTTCATGATTGGGGCTCTGATCCTAATAAAAAATGCAAATGCAATGTGGCATGAAAGGCAAGGTGCCACAGAAGAGAATAAGATATGAAGGTAGACCTACTTTCAAATATAAGACCGCCTTAATATCTAAAAAGTAGACTACCTGCGTTTTGCTTTCTGACAGCATAATCAGTTTTTCTGAGACCCCGCCCAGGCTTCACTCAATATATTAGTGTCTTCAACCTGAAAGTGTTGAGCCCCTTTCATGTGTGAAGCTCTGGGGAAACAAAGATACCACATTAATCCATGCCTCTGACTTGAGAGTGTGAAAACCTTATATTGGGTCTTTTCCTATTATTCATAGGCATATGTTTATAGAAGCCTCAAAATTTGAAAGACATTACTTAAATCAGGTGTTGATATTGGCAGTAAGATATATAAAAACATTCGTCTGATTTATATCTTTGTGTTGGCAAACATGCAATATTTGGCTACAAAATGCATAATCTAGGAACAGAATTTAAATCTTGTTGAAATTTACTGTTACCCCTAGAAAAGATAATTAATATTGACTCTGGGAATGATTTACATCTTTCTTAGAAAGGCCTCTCAAAACCACAGAATTGGCGAAGCACGGTGGCTCATGCTTGTAATCCCTGCACTTTGGGAGGCCGAGGCAGGTGGATCAGACCACCCTGGTCAACATGGGGAAAGCCTGTCTCGACTAAAAATACAAAAAAAAAAAAATTAGCTGGGCATGGTTGCACAGGCCCGTAATCCCAGCTACTCGAGAGAGTGAGATATAAGAATCGCTTGAGCCTGGGAGGTGGAGGTTGCAGTGAGCTGAGATCACGCCACTGCACTCCAGCCTGGGCGACAGAGACTCTGTCTCAAACCAAAAACTAAACAAAAGATAGAATTGGGCACAAAAATACATGGACTATTTTATTCATGGTGTTAAGAATTGCAAATATTTATGGAGTATTCACTCAGCCAGAGAAAATGCTAACAACCTTATACACATTTTCTTATTTAAATTGTGCAGATATTTTCTGAGCACCTGGTATGTTCCAGTCGTTGATCTTGGGATGTGTGTGAAGTGGTACAAAATGTTATGAACATTCATATGAGACAGTAGAAGATGTATGTTTACCTGAATGACAAGTGCTAGAGAGTAAAGATGAGATGGGAACCTTCTGGCTCAGATGGTTATGAAGGCTGTGGCAAGAGTGGTGCTTAACCTAGATCATGAATAGGAGGGATAAGTTTAAAAGGAGCATTTTGAAATGACCTTAAGCACAGGATAGACAAAGGAACTGCAAGAACAAATGTTAGAGAGGAGAGAGATCAAGATTCACTCATCTATAAGATCACTTTAGAATGAATGTAGGTATATTTCATGCATAATGAGAAACTGAAAATCAATGTCATAAAAAACTGTTCGCCCTTAAATACGTGATTGTCCTGGTTTGCACATTTAAATCTCATCTTGGATGTTTTTTTTGTGCTGGTTTCTCACATGGACGGGGGGGGGGGGGGGGGGAACCAGACGGCATGGCATGAAATGGTCACTCCTGACGCAAGCTGGCTCTGCTCAGATCAAATGGATGCAATAGTCAAAGATTGGCAAGAAACAAAGGTGAAAGCTTACTGTGCAAGTTTTATAGTGAAAGAACAGAGCCTAATTTAAAATATAGGTAGGGAAAAAAGGACCAGAATTGCTCAGTAGGAAATCCTACATGTACATAAAAGATTTCTATAGATTTCTGGAATGTTTCTATACCACCCTTAGATCAGTAAGGTACCTTTTTAAAATGCTTCACTTCTGAAGAATTCTGTCACATTACTTCAGTTTTATTCTCATAGTCCTAAGGGGTAAGAATGACAGATATCATTATTTATATTCTGTGGGAGATGAAGAACTGATTTATCAGTGTGATTATTTTTTTACACACATCAGTTGTTGGAAAAAGAGACTGAAATTTAGGACGCAGCATTCTCTTGATACCTGGACTTGCTTGGAGTTTTTGACATCTGGGGACAGAGACACAGTGGTATGCATAGCTTTATTTTGGTTGAAGTCTGTGTTCCTGCCCATAAGGGACCACCATTGAGAAGAAGTGTAGAGATGGGACACAGGGCTGCCAAGTTCCGGGAGAACATAAACAAGTTATATGTGTTGTGCTGTAGAGCAAGTTGCTCTAGGGTGACTCCTGAGTTACCTATTCACCTTATAAAACTGACCTTACAGGGTACTAATAAGACTTACTGAGAGCAAGGTGCCTGCTCACCTATTTATTCAACTTATATGTATGTAGTGCAAGGTGAGAAGAAGGCAATAGAGGCAAGATGAGAAGAGGGAAGACAATGAGTAAGTGGTTTGCACACTGTTATGTGAATGTGTGTCATCCCCAGCTTGTTTTCTGGGGAGGATGTGAGAGAGGTGGCATTTGATTTCTCCCTGCTGGCTACTGACCCTGGAGGGAGAGCATGGATAACTTTATTGCTTTAAGTTACCCAAGTTGACTCTCTTTTCCCTAACAACCCTCTTTATAATTAGTGCTTCCAGTGTTTATGCACCAGCTTCACCTGGCTTTACAAGATTTCACTTGCCTAAGATTATTAGAATTTTAGAGAAATCAAATGCCAGCTCTTGCCCATCCTCCCCAGATAACAAGCTGGGATGACATGCATAGTAACACTGTACAAACCACTTATTCATTGCCTATTGATGCGAATGTTATTTTAAATGCTGACACCATTGTATTGAAGCTATTCATTTTCTCTAGCTTTTCTTGTAACTGATGGAGGCTGAGAGGTTGGCAGTGGGGCTGGGGGAGTTTGCTGAACACGAGAGCAACTCTGCTCTAGTCAGATAGGCTATCCACATTATAAAAGAAGCAAAAATTTTTATTTTGAGCAACTTTCTGCAAACACATTACATATTACATTAGTCAATTTAATCCTCAACCCTGTAAAGTAGGTATTATCTCCATGCAAATGCTGTGGAAACTGGGGCTCAGAGGAATTAAGAAACCTGCCCCAAATTAGCTATCTAAAAAGTGGCAGAGCAGATAAAGTTTCTTACAAAGAGACTTCCTAAGTCCATTGAGAGAGATAATAGAATTCTTGGTGTGAGTGGAAAAATCGAAGTGTGCCCCTCTCCCATGTCACCTGTTCTGTTACCAATTTTCTTCATGACCTCCATCTATCCCTATGAGTAATAGCATTGTTCATGTATATCATTTTTTAGCTGTTTTCTGGGAAGAAAATACGGGGTTTTGACATTTGACTTCTCCATGCTGGCCACTGAGGCTAGGGAGACAGCATGGACTTGTTGTGCACACTTATTTTAAGACAGTGATACTAAGGCATGGTAACAGGTAACTGGCTAATCAGCTTTGTACCCTTGAGCCAAAGGTTTGATGGTTCTAGTCATATTTCCTAACCAGAATAACAGAACCCAAACTCATGGGCCATCTGATGTAGGGCTCTCCTATTTGGAAAGTAAAAGTTCTTGTTGAGCTCTTCAATTCCTTTGGCACTTCTGATTACAATCATTAGAGGATTTGTCACTCTGGTTTGGAAATGCTGTCTCCAGTCCCCATGGGGGAAGGTCGAGCAAAGACTTTGCCTGGCTTTGGCCGAGTGGATGGATTTAGAACTAGGAAGTCCTGGGCTTTCTCATAGGCTACTAAACCAGCATTCAATGTGGACTTCATTTGCCTGTATTTGCATTACCTGAACTTAGACTCCAGAATTAGTATTCTGTTGGACGGGCCAGGAGAAATGAGCAGGTTATCTTCATGTTTTAATAACTCCCTAGATGATTCTTATAAATACTGAAGATTGAAAACCATTCCCTAGAGGATTTTTTGTTGTTGTTGCACATGTAGGATGTCCTTGCCAGCTCTTAAAGAGACAATGCGTTTTCCTAGAAAGGGATCTTTCTACTATTAAAATAAGCACCTTGCTTAGTAATTGTAGTGGGAATGAGTTACAGGGAACCATCATTCCTAGATATCAACATGAATAAGATATGCGTTGTGAGGATAGAGGGGGTACAGTCTTATGGCTGTAGCATAATGGTTAGTAGCAATGCCTCTGTAAACAGATGCCTTCGATATGAAATATTTTCTCCAACTTAGACTAGTGACTTCATGAAGATAACTTTGTGACTCTATGCCATCATATGTAAAAACAAATACCCTTCTTACAAGTTTTTTAGACTTATATAGGTTGATGATAGACATCTAACAGTTAAAATAGTGACTGACACATAATAAACACTCAAATGTTAGATGTTTACTTTGTCGTCATTTTATTAACAATCATAAGCACAATATCGAATACCAACTAAGAATATATATATAATAGATAGTAATATCGCAAGTGATTTTATCTTTTTATCATGTGCTCCCTCTTCTATTTTCCCTTTTCCTCTTTGAGGTCTGGAGCTATTTCTTATTGTAGTTGTTGTTTTTTGTTGTTTACATCTCCCTTAGAACATTTGTGTAACTATTTGCTCAGTGAATACTAAATTTATGCTGGTTTTCTGTTTACGATAGTCATTAAATATAGAATCTATATGTAATGGCTTGTAAAATATATGCAGCAAAACAAAGTAAAATCATAAAGTGGAAAACGTTAAGACTTTAAGACAAAAAATTTTGAGTTCTCTTATGCCTCCCAAATATCTAATTGGGCATCTGGTATGTTACAAGGATCTCGATCAATTTTGTTGAATACATCTTTGTTTTTGTAAAATAAAATGAAGCTGTAAAAAAATCTGGAAAGATGTGGCTAAAATGTTACCACATTATGACTGAGAGTTTTGATTATCCTTAAATTTTTCTGATGTTTATGAACGTAAATAATTGCAGACTGAAAAAAGGGATGGTGAACGTAGCCTCATTATACTTAATTTTAGGCAACTGAATTTGACAAAATTTCTAACTGCTAGGGTTGGTAGCTAGTTTTGATGACAAAGGTAGCAAGAAGATCACTCTTTTCTCTTAATGTGTAATAGATATTTTCTACTCCTTTCTTCATGATTTTGTTTTTTTAATTACAGAAGAGTCGTATTTTGAAGGTATTTGTACCAACAAGACCATATACGGTTTTTAGACATTCTGGTGACCTATGCTTCCAACAAAGAACATATATGTATGGGTAGATACATACATAGATAGATAGATGGATAGATATTTCAATCTAAATCTCAGACATTAGCTTGATCTTCATCTGTCTATGCATAGATATTAATATATGTACACACAATGTACTTAGCCATAGGTATACATAAGTCAAGCGCTTATACTCTACCTATAACGCCTCACTCATGGAGGTGTGAGGTATTAAATGGTCCTCTGCATAAATGGAAAACTCTTGAAACTGGAGGAGAAGGTGAGAGACAATACTGAGATACTGAGAGATGGAGAAAAAGAGAATGAGAGAAAGAGAAATGGGACACTAAGTCAAAAACATGGAGATTCAGAGATAGAAAGAGAATCACAGAAAAGAAAGGCAATGACCATGGAGAACTTGTAATCATCAATATTTTTAAAAAGTACCAGAGTGAACATGAGCTTGCAGTTTCACAATATTTTTTCCTAATGTACTAATACACTTTTCTACATTTGATGGAAGTTCTGAATTTTTGATTCACAGATGCTACATTGCACTACCAAATTACCCATGAAATGTGCACCAGATTGCAGGGCACAGGCCACCCACAGTTTTTTTTGCAAAGGTGTATACATGTGGCTTCTGAATTTTCAAACTTTCTTATTCATTTTTTTGTTTGGCTCAGAACGTATGTTACCTTTGAAACAGTATTCACTGTAGTGGTTAAATTTCTAGGTCAAACCACAAAACGCCAGGGTTCTTGTATGCTGTGATTTTGCTGTCAGGTGGGTTAGATACTTTACATACTTATCCAAGCATCAAACTAGGATTGGCAATTTCATTTCTGGTAAAAACTGTAGTTTAGAACTCATGCTGAGGAATAGTTGTGGTGGCCAAAACCTTGAATGTTTTTGTCCTTTGACTCTCTAGAGCCACTCAACAAAAGGTAGTTGGTATGCACCCAAGCTACATGGTCCTTCTCTTCTTTATGGAAAAAAAGTGATTTGGTCATTTTTTCCCTCTTTGAAAAAAATAGCACAGGCAAACCATTGTGTATTTTTGCTGTCTGTAAAAGCTACATTTTGTTTAGCTGGGGCTTTTTAGAAGGCTTACTCAAATAGCAATATGTTTTACAAGAAACTGTTAACAATTGTTTACTTGGGATATAAGACTGATGGTCTAGTACAGGAAAAACTATGTCCTGTGGGGCAAAATTGGTTTGCCACTTGGTTTTTTAAAATAAAGTTTTATTGGAACACAGCCACATTCGTTTTGTACATATTGTTTATAGATGTTTCTGGGCTGTAATAGTGACTAAATGTTCTACAAAGCCTAAAATCTTTGTGATCTGGCCCTTTACAGGAAAAGTTTGCTTACCTCTGGCCTAGATCATGAGGAAATTTTTAACCATTCCTTTTATATTTGCCTGTGCTATCTTGAAATTTTTGCCATGTGTGCAATAAAACTATTAAAACATTTTAAATAATTGTGCTACATACTGAGATTGTGTTCCTATGCATCCTCAGAAATCAGCAACTGTCTTGTGAAACAACCTGAACATACAAATGTCTTAGAATTGAGGTGAAGAGCATTTAGAAGGACAACCTAGGTAAGAAATCATGGTAGCCAGCATTAGCAAGTGAAATATTAATATGGATTGATGTAGATTAAAGAAGATTTGATATAGATTGTAGGATATATTTTAGTGATCTTGAATCTAGAAAGGAAGGTGGGGAAAAGAACAGTCGAGGAAAATGCTCAGTTTCCAGCAATGGTAGTTGAGTGGATGATGGCATTATGCATTGTGATAGGGGAAAGTCGGGGATGTGGGGTTTACCAATAAGGAAGAAGCAATGCTGTTCGACTCTGCTTTTGTTTGTACTTTGCAAGATAGATGGAGCTCTAGTACCACTGAGGGTAATTTTGTGTGTACATGTGTTTGTGTCCACATACGCACCTACTTTCAGCTTGGCTACACTTGCTCATGAGAGTGTAGTCTAGTGTGTGTGTGTCTTAGTCAATTTGGGCTGCTATACCAAAGTACCATAGACAGGGTGGCTTATAAATGACATTGATTTTTTTTTTTTTTTTTTTTCAGAGTTCTCCGATTTCCCAGCCTCCAGATCACAGTGCTGGCAGATTTGGTGTTTGGTGAGGGTTCCCTTCCTCATTCAGACATCATCTTTCTGTATCCTTACATGGCAGAAATAAAGGCACTTAATGCCATTCATGAGGGCTCTACCTTCATGATCTAATCAACTGTCAAAGCGCCCCCACTCCTAATACAATCACATTGGGAATTAAAATTTCAACACGTAAAATTGTGGGGAACAAAAGAATTCAGTCTATGGCATCTGGCTTCTGGCCTTATTGCAGGATTTTAAATCAATGTTGACCATACAGAAGTCCCTGATATGAATAATCTCTTGTTACCTGACTGAGTCCTGTGTGCTGAATAACAGTTCCTTGGGGTTCCCTACAATGTCTGCCCTGGACGTCAAATACAAATCCCATGCTTAAAAACCTACAAGTCATTCTGAGCAGAAGTACAGGAGTTAAGGACTTGTGCTATGATCTTTCCCTGAGGGTAGAACATGTTGATCAGATACATGGCCAGCATATTCTCGAGCAAAGTCATTCTCAAGGTTGGTGATTCCACTGTGGTCCACAATAAACTCATCTTATGGTAGCACAGAGATGAGCTGCTACTCCTAAACCCTTGTATCATCTGGCCATCTCTCTGAAGCTTCCTGAATGAGGTGTACATTATTAATGCAGATGAAGAAAAGTATGTGAATCAATGGCTGCTGTAAACTTTATGTGAGTTAAGTCAAGAGAATTGGTGAATAACTGAATTACTGGATAAAATTGCTAAGCCAGTTCTACCAAGTCTGTTACTTATAAAAATCATGTCTGATGCATACTCACCCTTTCTTGAAATATCTTAATATGACTCAGTTGTCATAAAAGACTACATGTTTGTTTCATAACAAGGTTTTCTTTTTCACTTTAAAAAAAAGGAAATCAAAGGTTTCTGTCCAGTCCATTAAATTATCAGTCCATCCTCTTAGCAACAAATGCCTGAGGACTTTTAGAAAGGTTTGTTTATTCAATTAGGAATAAACAAATAAGTAGAAAATAGAAATGAAGGATGCTCCTCCATTAATTATTTTCTTCTCTTGCATCCTGCTTTCTTCAAATTTATCCTTCATACAAGTATCTCAGGAAATAACATGATTTGAGTTGGGGCTTGATGTGAGAGACTTGAGTTGACCTGAGTTGTGTTTGGATCCCTTGTTCTATGAGAAGGTCACATGGGGGCTAAACCTTAGAGAAGCCAACTTGCTTCCTTAAGGACATTGCTTTTGCAAAAAGTGATTGCAGACATCAGTAAAATTATATGAGGGAGAGTAAAACAGCTCATTACAATAGAGTGGGGTTTACCTAGTTTATGAGCTCCATTTAATTACTAAAGACTAAGACATTTAGAGAAATTTTTAACAACATTCTATTAAGGTCAAAGTGAGCAAGATTTGAAGGGCTCTCACCACTGTGTTGTTTCAAGAACTCTCTTGATTTGTGGAGACAAACTGAGATGTGAGGTAAAGAGGCCTGGACTAAGGATACTGACTTCATATTCATTTTCTGCTGTTAGTTGATTCTACAAACTCAAATATGCTGCTACTCATAAATACGGAGATGAAAATACCCATTTCTTTGGTTGGTTGTGAGGAATTCATAAGTTGAGAGCGGCTGGCACAGGGTGGGCTTAGCTCACTCCAGATGTTCAGTGAATGTTTGGTTTAATCTGTCAGTCTTGTCTAGAGAATTTGTTCAGGAAATTTCTCTAGGTCAAGGAGTTTTGTAAGGTGCCAGGAGATGCTGTTGGTGAGTGGAGAAAGATCATCAGACCTGATCCAGGTAATTTGAGTTTTAGTTCTGATTTGTGATTCATTAGTTTGCAAATGAACTAATGGGCACACGAATGCCCTTTTCGGCAAATCATTCAACCATTAGTTTCCTCATCTGGGATGCAAGCGTAATACTGCAGTCCAGTGTAGCACGGGCTCTGAGTGAGACTGCCTGAGTTTGATTCTCAACCCTACCACTTAATGCTTACCTGGGCAAGTTACTGAAAAATTGTTTTCTTATATTTAAGAACAAAAATAGCCATTTCATATGATTTTGAAGAGGCTGACATAAATCAACACGTTTAAAAGTGTTCTAGCAGAGTGCCTGTTACATGGTAGTTGCTCAATAAATGTTAATCAGCATGATTTTTATTTCTTTTAAACCCTGGCTTGAGTAAAATCAGCAGTCATCACAATTGGAATGCTGAGTATACACTGCTAATACAAATGTTAACACTACGTCTCCAAAGCAAAGGAAAATCTATCCGATGCTTCCGGTTTTATCTTACCTGACTTGTTTTCCTCTTTTCTTTCCCCTGTTTTATCTGTGTAGCAGAGCAGCAGCAACTACAGCAAGGCCAAACTGGCAGAAACCAAAGTCAAAGGACTGCCCTTCCTCCTTAGTCCTCTGTGTTCCTGACTCCCCCCCCCTCCTCCCCCGCCCCAGGAATGCTTCACATATTTCCTCAGGAGCCACATACCTCTGAGCACAGCAGGTTTCCTGAAACCAGAGGTAGAAGGTTTTTGCTTTCATACAGCAGACTCATTTCCTCACTCAGGGAATCAGGTGTTGCTTCACCCATGTGGAGTTACATGGCCTTTCCCTTCCAGTTCCAGCAGTTGCCACTCTCAGCCTCAGACCCAGCCAACACAAGTGCCAATGCTGCGTGGACTGAGTCACTTTGAGCCACCTGAGGGAACTCAAAGGGCCACTCACAGAAGAAAGCTTAGGGATAGGACTGTGATCTCAGCTGTGACCCTTTTTCCTGGCAAACTATGGCACTGGATGAAACATAAAGATGCCCCTTGGGGAGGAGAAAGTAGGCTAGCACAAAAGCCAAAGATGGAAGGAAAGTGGCCCTTATTTCTTCCTGTCTGCCATTCAGGGGTCTATCTCCCTGAATTACTGATATCCTAGCCTCATGTATGTATTGTGTTAATTGAGTACCAGCATTCAGAGCATTGGTTTGGTAATTAGTGGTTCTGCTACTTTTCAGTTGTATGACTTCGGGCATTCACTTCATCTCTGAGCCTTAAATTTCTCATCTGTGTGATGCCAGGTAGTCATGCCTGTCTTGACTGCTTAGCCAAATAAAAAACTCAAGTTTTAAATTCTGAAACCTTAGGGTTCAAGAGCTGGGGAGGGAGTCTACACGTTTTCTAATGGAGCTATTATCTGCTGCAGGCATTCATTGCCCTCGCCAGCATCCTAGACAAATATGGATCCTCTTGATTCAGTTTGAATACTGACAAGCCTGGGGAGCTGCCTTCGGGAGCTCTGATTGTTAGAAACTTCTTCCTGTGCCCTCTAGTAACTTTTACCTATCTCTCCTCTGGACCCAACAATAAATTTCATTCCTAAACTGTTCTGCACATTGACATAATACTGTAAAAATATCATCACATTTTCAGTTGTCAAGTTATTGTCTCAGCTCCTTTACCTGTTCTGCCTTTTGGGATTTTTCTTTGGATTGATGAATGAAAGAGGGCAATGGCATTAGGTGTTTGTGAATGTTCTCAAGGGTCCTTGTGGGATTGGTTCTGAAAGCTTCCCTGATTATCTCTGGAGGCGATGATTATTACCAATAGTTTGACTCCTAGCACCATGATTAGAAAAGCATGTTATTTTTTATTATGAACAAAATGGAGATGCATTAAATTTTAGTAAAAGACCTTGAAAACATCTAAATAATAAAAGCTGTTTGTATCCCAGCTATTGTAAACAAAATTATTTTAATACCTTATATCTTGGTCATATTTCCACGTACATGATTATGTGCACATGTGATTGCTGGAATTATACAACACATTGGATCTGCATTTTGCTCTTTTATTTTCCCATGCCACTACCAATTATTAATATCTTAATGAATATACCATAATTTACCCAATGAACTCCCTATTTTAATCCCTAATTTGTGGTAAGGTTTCAGTAACATCAAGTCTATTCTCTGAGAAATGAAAATGTAGGAGAATACAAGACCTCTAAATTCCCTCAGCAAGGTTTTATTTTCCAAGTGTTGGGGTAGTAACTTTACCCCCCTTTTCATAAGTGAGCAGAGTTAGGACAAGTGGATCTGATCCTGTTAGAGCTGGAAAGCTTGAAAAAAAAAAATTGGTATGTTTAGGTAAACTCTGCATTTCAAATTTAAACTTAACGTGTTTTACTGGTGATTTTTATGACCAACAAGAAGTTTTGGTTTGTTTCACTTATTGGTAGAACAATGGACCCACCAAGGGCTTGTGCTGCCTCTTTCTTCTGATATCAGGAATTTTCCTAGAAACCATTGTTTCTATGTCACTATGTCAGGAAGACAATTTTTTAAGGCACTTGAACTCAGGAGTAAGAATCAGTCCCAGGTGTGCCTTCCACTCACATAATTTGGGCCCCAGTGTTTGTTAGCGCATAACTCGGACAGCACAAAGGATCCTTGCTCGTACAACTACATCAGCTGCCTGTGGTGCCTGGCAAGAGTGGCAGTACCTCTACTCTTCTGCAGACGTACAGAACCAATTGCCAAAATAGGAATCAGAACTCATATTTTTACAAGCACTTTAAGTGAAATATATCAGGAAAATTTAGAAAATAGATTGTGACTCACATAAATGATGTCTAGAGAGCTTAGTGTGAAAGGCAATTGCCAATTACTTTATCCTATTCTCAAACTGATACTGTAAGGAGTCCTGTAGTATCTTAGATGTAGGGTTTTACTTCATCTTTGGCAATTATCAAAATCGCAGAATTGGAAATAGCTCCATAAACCTATATAACAAGGGAGATAGAAGGGACCTTTCAACACAGAAGTGATCATTTTTGAAAAAGGCGTCTCATATCTCCCCAAAAGCACTAGCACTAACAGAGAAGCAGCTGCATTCTTTCATCATGGCCAATACCACCTTTATGGAATGGATGAAAAACTTTGCCAACTCCTCTGGGGAGTGGCTAATTTGAGGCAATGGCATATGGTTGACTTTTAAAACAAAACCAATGTTCTGGTTGCTTAGGCTTAGTGGAGTTCTCAAAAGCCAACACAAAAGGGAAGTCCAGACACATTCTCATTCCATCTGTGCTTGCTCTCTAGTTCAGAAAAAAAAAAAATTAACTTCATTGGTCCTGATGCACTGGAATGTTTCCAGCAGACTGTCTTCTGGCTTTTCTGATGTCATAGGTTTCTGTTTTTGCAGAGAACCTGCTAAGCATGTTCCTCATGTGCCTATTAAGAAAGATGAAAAGTAACCTACCAAGATGACGCCCTGGTCTTGGCAGTGAGTGCCTATATCTGGTAGGCAGATCCTCATTGTGGTAGTTTATAATAAAAAGGATTGAAGGTACTTTATCATTCCTTTCCCCATAGTATAACTTTAATGAACAGGAATGCCAGACCATTAAACTACTAACTTTGGTCCAAACACAGACAAAAGGGATAGTAAGAATTATCTTGTTAAAAATCAGAAGAGAAAGCATGTGGAGCCGTGGGTAGGGGAGACTTATGATTAGTCATCTTTACACTTCATGTTTTACAAAATTAAGAATTATGGGCATCCTGAGTCTCAGAGTTGTAGACCATTTGAAAACAAGAAAAGCTTCTCAGCAAGAGAAAAACTCATCTAAGGAAACTCCCATAATGCTATCAGTGGATTTCTCAGCAGAAACCTTGCAGGCTAGAAAAAAGTGGGAGAATAATGTGCTAAAAGAAAAAAGCAGGAAGAAAAACTATCAACCCAAGAACTCTATATCTGGAAGAGTTGTCTTTCAAAAATAACATTTCCAGACAAAAGCTGAGGAAGTTGATCACTAGACCTAACTTATAAGAAATACTAAAGGCAAATGAAAGCTGAAAATAAAGGGAACAAAAGGGAAATTAAGCTAAAATGAAAGAATGTTATTTAACAAGAAAATATATAAAATTCTAAAACTCACTGGTAACAGTAGTGTCAATTTCAGAATATTATATAATGTGTGTAAATCACATAACTCAAAGATTAAAAGACAATAGTATTAAATATAAGTACAATAATTTGTTAATGGATACACAATATATAAAATATGAATTTTGACATCAAATACAAAATGTGGGTGAAAGGTAAAAGATACAATTTTTGTATGTGTTGGAATTTGTTTTTAACAGCTTTAAGCTGTTATAGCTATGTTTTATTATACATAGCTCATCATAACCACGTACAAACTCTGTAATGGATACACAGAAGATAAAGGAATCCAAATATACTGATAGTTGGGATAGCTGTTCCCTCCAAATCTCAAGTTGAAATTTGATGCCCCATGTTAGAGGCTGGGCCTAGGAGGAGATGTGCAAGTCATGGGGGCAGATCCCTCATGAATGGCATGGGGCCATCCTAAAGGCAAGAGTAAATTCTCACTCCATTAGTTCATGTGAGAGCTGATTGTTAAAAAAGAATCGGCCACCTCCCTAACTCTTGCTTCCTCTTTCATTATGTGATCTCACTTATCAGCTCCCCTTCACCTTCTACCATGAGGGGAAGCAGCCTGAATCCTTCACCAGAAGCAGATGTTGACACCGTGCTTCTTGTACAGTGTACAGAACCAAGAACAAAATAAACGTATTTTATTTATGAATTACCCAGCCTCAGGAATTTCTTAACAGCAACACAAATGGACTAAGACGCATACTGTTAAAGGAAATCATCAAGTAATAAGGGAAGGATAGTAAGAAAGGAACTACAAAATGGAGAGTAAACAATGAACAAAATGGTAATAGTATTTATCAGTAAATACCTTGGATGTAAATGGATTAAATTCTCCAATCAAACATAGAATGGATAAATGGATAAACGAAAACAAAAAAAGCCCAAACTCTGAACTATATGTCGCCTTCAAGAAACTTACATCAGCTATAAGGAAAAGCATATACTGAATGTGATGGAAATAGAAAAAGAAATCTCATGCAAATGGAAAGCAAAAGGGAGCAGAGATATACTTAACATCAGACAGAATAAACGTTAAGTCTCAAACTAACAAGAGACAAAAGATCATTATATAATACTAAAGGGGTCAATTAATTACAAGGATATTATAAATATAAATATATTCAGCATTGGAGCAACTAAAGATATTAAGCAAATATTAGCAGGTTGGAAGGCAGAAATAGCAATGCAATAGAATATTCTGCACACAGATTATATGTTACATTACATAAAAAACCTTAGCAAATTTAAAGACTAAAATCATTTCTGGTCTTTCCCAGACACAGTGGCATAAAACTAGAAACCAGTAACTGAAAGAAAATGGAAATTTTCACAAATAAGTGGAAATTAAGCCAGACACTCCTGAAAAAATCAGTGACTCAAAGGATAAGTCACAAGTGATATCAGAAATACCTTTAGACAAACAAAATTGGAAAACACAACATTCTAATCTGACAGAATGCATCAAAAGTAGTTCTAGGAGAAACATTCATAGTAATAGCCACACTAACAAAAAGGAAAAAAATCAAATGAACAACCTAACTTTATACCACAAGAACAACCTAACTTTATACCACAAGGAACTAGAAAAAGAAAAGCACAAAACCAAGAGAAAGAAGATAACAAAATTCAGAGCACAAATAAGATAGAGACTAGAAAAAAAGTAGAAAAGATAAATGGAACTAAGAGATGGCATTTTAAAAAATACAATTGACTAAAGAAAAAAGACTCAAATCAGATATGAGAGGAGATATTACAACTGATACCATCACAATACAAAGGATCACTAAAGACTTCTATGAGCAATTTTACAGCAGCAAATTGGATAATCTAGAAGACATGGATAAATTCCTAGAAATATTCATCCTACCAAGACTGAATCACTAATGAATGGAAAATCTTAACAGACCAATAATTAGGACTGAATCAGTCATAAACCTCTCAACAAAGAAAAGCCCAAGACCTAATGGCTTCACTGCTGAATTGTATCGAATTTTTAAGGAAGAATTAACATCAATTTTCTCTCAAGCCATTATAAAAACTTCAAGAAGGACACTTCCAAACTTATTTTACAAGGCCATATATTACTTTTGATACCAAAGTCAAACAAGGATACTATCTGAAAAGTATAAGCCAATATTCTGAAGAACATGTATACCAAAGTCCTCAATAAAATACTAGAGAACAGAACTCAACAGCACATTAAGTTTCTTATACTATGATCAAGTGAAATTTATTTTTAGAGTGCAAGAATTGTTCAACACATGCTAATCAATAAAATGATACACCATATTTACCAAATGATTTATGAAAATCATATGATCTTAATAGATGCAGAAAAATCATGTGACAAATTGAACATCCTTTCATGATAAAAACACTAAATTAGACTTAAAGTAAATGGACCTCAAGACAGTGAAGGCCATGTGTGACATACACACAGCTAATTACCATCATCAATAGTGAAAGACTAAAAACTTTTCCTCCCAAACCAGGAATAAAACCAGAATGCTCACTCTTGCCACTTTTATTCAAAATAGTTTTGTAAGTCCTAGAAAATTAAGCAAGAAAAAGAAATACATCCAAATTGGAAAGGAAGAAGCAATATTGTCTGTTTACAGATGGCATGATCTAAAGGTGGAAAACCCTAAAGACTCAAGCAAAATCTTAATACTTAATTCAGTAAAAGTTACAGGGTATAAAAATCAACATAAAAATCACTTGTATTTCTATACACCAATAACAAACCTAAAGAAAAATTGAGATAGCAATCCCATTTACAGCAGCATGAAAAACCACTAAATATTTAGAAATAAACATAATCAAGGGGGTGAAATATCTTTACACTGAAAACTATAAAGTGATGATGAAAGGAATTGAATACAGAAATAAATGGAACAACAGCCCATGCACAGGAATTGGAAGAATTAGTATTTCTAAAATGTCCATGCTTCTCAAGGGACCTACAGATTCAATGCAATCCCTATGAAAATCCCAATGGCATTTTTCACAGGAAAAAAAAAAATCTGAAAATTTGTGTAGAAACA
The DNA here is from genome assembly GCF_002776525.5 of Piliocolobus tephrosceles. Lineage (NCBI taxonomy): Eukaryota > Metazoa > Chordata > Mammalia > Primates > Cercopithecidae > Piliocolobus > Piliocolobus tephrosceles. Next base: position 25,655,898 of record NC_045442.1, read on the forward strand.
CAAACGACCCTGAGTAGCCAAAGCAGTAATGAGAAAGTAGAAGGAAGCTGGTTATCTTCTCTGATTGATTTCAAACCATATTACCAAGCTGTAGTAATTTTAAAAATATGTACTGGCTTAAAACCAGACACATCATCGAGACAGGCCAGAGAACCCAGAAATAAACCCACAAAAATATACAGTCAGCTAATCTTTGACAGGAAGCTAATGTGCAATGTAGTAAGGATATTTTCAATAAATGGTGTTGGGAAAACTGGATTTCCACATACCAAAAATATAACTGGTCCCCTATATTATGGCACTTACAAAGATTTACTCAAAACTGATTAAGACTGAAAAAATGTGAAATTCCAAGGAGAAAACATAGGGGAAAAATTCCTTGGCATTAGTCTTATCAATTATTTTATTTTGACACCAAAGACAAAGGCAACAAATGTAAAAAATAAATAATTGGGACTTTATCAAACTAATAAGCTTCTGCATAGCAAAGGAAACAACAAAATGAAAAGGCAGCCTATGGAATGGGAGAGAATATTTGCAAACTATGCATCCAATAATGGGTTAATTTCCAAAATACATAAGATACTCAAAAATTCCATAGCAAATACAAACATTCTGATTAAACACTGAGCAAAGTACCTAACAGATATTTCCCAGAAGGAGACATATAAATGGTCAATGAGTTCGTGAAAAGGTGCTCAGCATTGCTACACAAACACAAATGAAAACCATATGTACTGTTGGGTATGTAAATTAGTATAGCCACTCTGGAAGACAGCATGAAGATTCCTTAAAAAAAAAAAAAAAAAAAAACTACCATTAGATCCAACAATCTCACTTCTCTGTATTCTTCATATAAAGCCAAAGGAAATGAATTCAATTTCCCTAATGGACATCTGTGCTCCCATGTTCATTGCAGCATTATTTACAGCGCTCAAGATATTGAGACAATCTTAATCTCTGTCAGTGGATGAATGGATAAAATTATCTTATACACACAAGCCCCAATGCAATATTTTATAAAAAGCAAATATGTAATTTTTGACAAATAAATAAACCTGAAGGACATTATTCTTAAAGAAGCCAGAGAAAGACAATATATAGTATCACTTATATGTGGAATCAAAAACAGGGCAAAACAAAACCAAAAACCAACAACAAAAAAACTCCAACTCTTTAAAACAGCGTAGAATAGAAGGATGGTTGCCAAGCACTAGGGGTGACGGAAATGGAGAGAGATGTAGGAGAAAGGGTACAAGCTTTCAATGATAAGATGAATAGTTCTGAGGATCTAGCATATAGCATGGTGACTACAGATAATATACTTGAAATCTGCTAAGATCTTAAGTATTCTCACCAAAAAAAAAAAAAAAAGATATGAGGAGAGAGATGTGTTAGTTAACTTGATAGTTGGAATTATTTCACAATGTATATACATATAAGTTACTGCATTATACACTTTAAATATGTAGAATTTTGTCAATTATACCTCAATAAAGCTGAGGAAGGAGGGAAAGTATTTTTTTTTCTTTGTTGGGACACCTGCAAGAGGCATTCCTGTCCTTCGTTCCCTAAGTATTGTGAGGTTGGATTTTATAAGTAGGAGACGAAGAAACCAGGCTTTCATCAGAGCAGGAGCCACAGCTAAGTTTGAGCATCCCACCACTGAAGTTTTGTTTCTTACAAAACCTGTAGATGGACTTCAGGGCCATCAGTCTATTGCAAATATCCAATTGTTTCTTTCATTTTCTGAAGCATGAAAGAAAAGACAGATTCCTTTTATCATTTGCCCAGTTTTCCCATGGAGAAGAGAGGCAAGTAAGTTAACCACTTGTCCCATCACCAGAAATCCATGGAACACTTCACAAAAAAAGCTGGTCACTCCAGAGTCTGGATGTCAGTCAGGTGCAGAGGGTAACAGGTCTCAAACCCATTCTGTAAAGGGTGTTGGTGCCAAAGACATGGAAGGCTCAATGACCTGGGGCATAGTTGCAGGAACAGGTAGGTGTTCCAAGTAAGAGCAGAGCCATCAGAGCTGGCACAGTCAGCACAGACCAGATAAAAGGACTCAAATAGGAAGACGGGTCAAAGTGGCAAAAATTCTGAAGGCAGAGCAAAGTAGGTGGTCATAAGCTCCATATATTAAATAAAATAACTCAAAAGTCAAAAGGGCAGAGCCAAACCAACAGGTGAGTCCAGGAATAAGGAATTTTTTTGATCTGAGTCACTTGGTGATGTTTCTGGAATGCTTAATTCCAGAAGCATTTGTTTATTAATAGAAAGACGGAAGTAGCAGTTTAGGTCTTTATAGCCTTTATGGAGGTACTAAATAATGAAATAGCAGAGTAGAGCCCTAAAACTTTACCAGTTTGGGGGTTATATTTGTAGCCAACTTGGGGAAGCTTAAAGTTATGTCTCAGAATAGCAGCCTAAATTTTGATACATGATAGATCATTTTTAGAATACTTTCTATTTGCTTGCACCTCGAATTTATTTCATTAGGTTACACTAAGGGAGGTTTCTCCTCAAACATTTTTAAAGACCAATCCATAATTTGTTTGTACCTCCTTTAAAAACCTGGAAACCTCCCCTTTGGACTTGGGCAATTGTCTGTTATTCTGAAACTCCTCCTATCCCACATATTCAGGAAATGTGAGCCCTGAATGGTAGTTGACTTGAAGTTTAAACAGATCATAACTCAAGTGTGAAAGCAACTCTGCTGTTTGCTCACCAGGCTGTTAAGCCTGCCATTTCCAAAGGCGGCCTGCAGGGCAGGCTTGTTAAGCACAAGAAACTCTACTTGTCTGAAGCTTTTAGCCTGGACCGTGCCATCAGTTAGCATTTAAGTCAGAGAAATAAACTACATGGTATGACCCTATGAAGATGGAAGATCACAACAAAATTGTTAATAAGCAAGATCTCAAAGGGAAAACTCAGGAATAAAAATGTAGCATGAAAGAAATGTTCTTCCTCATTTTTATATAAATAATTTTTCAAAAGAAATTGGAGAAAATGATCATTAAAGTCAATAAATCCAGATGAGCAAATACTATTTTTGACTCATTAATGTATTCTTTTCTACCTGTCTAGCACTGAGGGTTCTGGCTTCTCAACAATTATTATCATTATTTTGACAGTCTCACTCTATTGTTGCCTCTGGAGTGCAGTGGGCTAACATGGCTCACTGCAACCTCCACCTTCCAGACTCGAGATCCTCCCACCTCAACCTCTCTAATAACTGGGACTACAGGTGCACACCACAAACCCAGCTAATTTTTGCACTTTTTGCAGAGAAGGGGTTTCACCATGTTGCCCAGGCTGCTCTCAAACTCCTGAACTCAAGCTCTATCCACCTTCCTCAGCCTACCAAAGTGCATGGACTGCAGGAATGAGCCACCATGCCTAGCCTTGACAATTATCAGTCATCCTTCATAACATGATTCAGAGCAGGAAATTGTAACAGTGTAGTGTAATGAAAAATGGCTTCCCTCTATCCTTTCAGGTTCTTTGGGCTACAAATTAAATTGACATAAGAAAGATTAACAGGAGTAAAACTGTATGTAATTATGTACGTATGCACAGGGGTCCCACAAAACATAAGCCTTAAAGGCCACATGATTTGAAGCTTCAGTAGCATCCTGAGCAACAGAAAGGAATAGGAGCTTTGGGCTTCTGAGGGATGGCTGGTAGTGACATAAGTCATAGGAGAGTGAGGAAAGGAAATGTTTGGTGAATAAAGGTTATCTTGTTATGCAATTAAAAAGTTCCTCAGATAATAAAATTTATCTTCAGCAGTCCTCTTTTTAATACAGGTACTTTTACTAATACACTCTGCCTTTATGGATATAAATTTATTTTACAATAGGACAGCTTTTCAGGGATACTCCTCTACCTGCCGTTTACCAGAAGCAGCAGCTCAAAACTGCCAAAGAAGTGTATTTTGGGGTGGTATATTCTGGTCCCCTGTGGTCATATTTTGGGGTATGTTCATATTTTGGTGTCTCCTGAGCCTCAACATTACTCCATCTGTCATTTCCCCAATAAGTTTTAAAATCCAGAAACTGAGTTGGTAAAGTAATAACCCATTGAAGAGGCATTTCTATGGCAACAACAAATAAAGGAAAGTTAATAATTGGAGCAGACTATAAATCATGTTTGAGTCTGAAGGGCAGCCAGTCAAGACTTCTAAACTGTAGGTTAAAAGTATCTTTTGGTGTCTAAATGTCTCTGGTGATATCTGAGTGGCCCACAGGGAAACAGGCACAAAGGTTTTCCATATAAAAGTTGTGGTGATCTCTTTAATGTTCATATCAGCTCATCCAGCTTCAGCATGCAGGGCTTCAGGAAAAGGGTGATTTTTGTTCTTAGTCATACTAAGTGAGAAAGGCAGTTGAAGAATTCTAGGCAAATGCTGGAGAAATTCAGGATCCATTCCACTTTAAAAGGTTGAATAACAAAACCTCAAAGAACAGGATTAAAATCTATTAATAGGTACGATATAGGTAGGCTTATACTGAAGCAAAATTTCCTTCTATAGTCACCCCCAATTTTACCAAAGATAATCACAGTAAGACTAGTTTGTTTGCAAGATAATTTTAATCTCATGAAACTTGGCCTGATTATTTATATAAATAAAGCAAGAATAGTGATTGTTTAATACAGGCTCTTTAATGTAACTATAAAGTTTTTACTCCTTAAATTTTTAATTTTTATCGGTACATAGTAAGTGTATATACTTAGGTACATGGGATTTTAATTACAGGCATACAATATAATATACCCATCAGGGTAAATAGGATGTCCATCACCTCAAGCTTTCATTATTCCTTTGTGTCACATACATTCCATTTATACTCCCTTAATTCTAAAATGTGCAACAAATCATTCTGGACTGTAGTCACCCTGTTGTACTATCAAATATGAGATCTTATTCATGGTATTTAACATCTTTTTGTGCGTATTAACCATCCCCACTCCCCCACTGTCCCTAACTACTATGCTCGGCCTCTGGTAACCACCATTCTACTCTCTATCTCCATCTGTTCAATTGTTTTAAGTTCCCACACGCGAGTTAAAACATGCAAAGTTTGTCTTTCTATGCCTGGCTTATTTCACTTACAATGTCACCTAGTTACATCTATGTTGTTGCAAATGATGAGATATCATTCTTTTTATGACTAAATAGCACTCCATTTTGTATATGTACCACATTTTCTTTATCCATTCTTCTATTGATGGACACTTAAGTTGCTTCCAAATCTTAGCTATTGTGAATTGTTGCAGTAAACATGGGATCTCTTCCATAGACTGATTTCCTTTCTTTTAGGTATATACCTAGCAGTGGGATTTGTTCTATTTTTAGTTTTTTTGAGGAGCCTCCATACTGGTCTCTATAGTGTCTATATTAATTTACATTCCCACCAACACTTACAAGGGTTCTCTTTTCTCCACATTCTTGCCAGCATTCATTATTGCCTGTCTTTTGGATAAAAGCCAATTTAACTGGGGTGAGATAACTCATTGTAGTTTGGATTTGCATTTCTCTGATCAGTGATGTTTAGCACCTTTTCATATACCCATTTGCCATTTGTGTGTCTTTTGAGAAATGTCTGTTAGATCTTTTGCCCATTGTTTAACCTGAATTATTAGATTTTTCCAATTGAGTTTTTTGAGCTCCTTGTATGTTCTGATTAGTAATCCCTTGTCAGATGGATAGTTTGCAAAAATTTTCTCCCATTACGTGGGTTGTTTCTTCACTCTGTTGACTGTTTCCTTCACTGTGCAGAAGTTTTTAACGTGATTTAATCCCACTTGTCCATTTTTGCTTGGTTTTGCATGTGCTTTTGGGACACTACTCAAGAAATGTTTGCTCAGACCAATGTCCTGGAGAATTTCCCCAAGGATTTTGTCTAGTAATTTCATACTTTCTAGTCTTAGATTTAAATCTTTAATCCATTTTGATTAGATTTTATATGGTGAAAGATAGGGGTATAGTTTTAATCTTCTGCATATGAACATTCAGTTTTTGCAACATCTATTAAAGAGACTGTCCTTTCCTCAATGTATATTGTTGACATCTTTGTTGAAAATGAGTTCACTGTAGATACATGGATCTATTTGAGTTTTCTGTTTTGTTATCTTATGTGTCTATGTGTTTTCTATGCCAGTACCATGCTGTTTTGGTGACGATAGTTCTGTAGCATAATTTGAAATCGCACAAAGTGATTCTTTCAGTTTATTTTGCTAAAAAATGGTTTTGGCTATTCTGGGTCTTTTGTGGTTCCATATAAATTTTACGTTTTTTTATATTTCTGTGAAGAATGTACGTTGGTATTTTGATAGTGATTTCATTGAATCTGTAGTTTGCTTTGGTTAGTATGGACATTTTAACAATATTGATTTCTTCCAATATATGAACATGGAATATCTTCATTTTTTCGTGCTCTCTTCAATTTCCTGCATCAATGTTTTATAGCTTTTATTGTAGATAAGTTTCACTCCTTTGGTTGCTTATAGATATTTTATTTGTACCTATTGTAAAGGGGATTACTGTCTTGATTTCTTTTTTTAGATTATTCACTGTTGGTATGTAGAAATGCTACCGATTTTTGAACGTTGGTTTTGTATCCTGAAACTTGACTGAATTTGTCAGTTCTAATAATTTTTGATTGAATCTTTAGGTTTTTCTTCAAATATAAGATCATTTTACTTCCTTCCTCATTTGAAAGTCATTTATTTCTCTTGTCTGATTGCTCTAGCTGTGACTTCCAATACTATGTTGAATAACAGTGGTGAAAATGGGCATCCTTCTCTTCCAGCTCTTAGAGGAAAGGCTTTCAATTTTTCCCCATTCACTATGATACTAGCTGTAGGTTGGTCATAGATGTCTTTTACCATGTTGAAATATGTTTCTTCTATATCCAGTGTATTAGTCTGTTTACACACTACTATAAAGAACTGCCCAAGACTGAGTAATTTATAAAGGAAAGAGGTTCAATTGACTCACAATTCAGCATGGCTTGGGAGGCCTCAGGAAACTTACAATCATGGCAGAACGTGAAGTGGAACCTTCTTCACAAGGTGACAGGAAGGAAAAGTGATGGACAAAGCAGGAAGAGCCCCTAATATGACCATCAAATCTCATCAGAACTCACTCACTATCACAAAAACAGTATGGGGGAAACCACCCCCATGATTCAATTATCTCCACATGTTCTCTTCCTTAACACGTGGAGATTATGGGGATTACAATTCAAAATTAGATTTGAGTGGGGACACAAAATCTAACCATATCACCAGGTTTTCTGGGACTTTTTTTGGTCATAAAGTGATGCTGAATTTTATCAAATGCCTTTTCAGCATTAATTGGAGTGATCATATGGCTTTTTATTCTTTATTCTTTTGAAATGATGTATCATATTGATTGGTTTGCATATGTTGAAACATCCTTGCATCCCTGGGATGACTCCTACTTGGGCATGATAATTAATCTTTTAATATGTTGGTGAATGTGGTGTGCTAATATTTTACTGAGGATTTTTGCATCAATGTTTATTAGCAATATTGGCCTATAGTTGCTTTTTGTTTATTAATGTATCTGAGTTTGGTATAAGGGGAATACTGGCCTCATAGAATGAGTTTGGAAGTATTCCTTTCTGCTGGGATGGACTATTCTCAAAATAATTTTTGGAATAGTTTGAGTAGGATTGGCATTAGTTCTTTAAATGTTTTGTAGAATTCAGCTGTGAAGTCTCATTAGGTAAAGTTACTGTCTTTGCTAGAAGACTACTGTCGTTTCAATCTCTTATTACTGGTCCGTTCACATTTTGGGTTTCAATCTTGGTAGACTGTATCTGTCTAGGAGTTTATCTCTTCTAGGATTTCAAGTTTACTGACATATAGTTGTTCATAATAGTCTCTAATAATTCTATGAGTTTCTGTGATATCACTTGCAATGTCTTTTTTCATTTTTGATTTTATTTGGATATCTTTTTTGTTGTTGTTAGTCCTGCTAAAGGTTTGTAAGTTTTCTTTTCAAAAAACAAATTCTTTTTCACTTATTGATCTCTTGTATTTTTCCATCTGAATTTTATCTATGCTCTTACATTTCTTTTTTGTACTAATTTGGGGTTTGTTGTGCTTTTGCTTTTATAGTTCTTTAAGATCCATCATTAGGTTGTTTATTTGAAGTTTTCTACTTTTTGTTGTAGGCACTTATGCTATAAACTTCCCTCTTAGCACTGTTTTGCTGTATCCCATAGGTTTTGCTTTTTCTGTTTCCATTTTCATTTGCTTCAATACATTTTTAAAATTTCCTTTTAAGTTATTGACACACTGGTCATTCAGGATTATTATGGTTTAATTTCTATATGTTCATATGCTTTCCAAATTTCCTTTTGTTATTGATTTCTACTTCATTGTGATCAGAAAATATATTTGATATTTCAATTTTTTGAATATTTTCAGACTTGTTCTGTGGCCTAACATATGGTCTATCTTTGAGAATGATTCATGTGTTGAGGAGAAGAATGTGTGTTCTGCAGATATTGGATGAAATAGTCTGTAAACATTGATTAGGTTCATTTGGTCTATAGAGCAGATGAGGTCTGATGGATCTTTGTTGATTTTCTGTCTGGATGATCTGTCTAGTGATGAAAGTCTAGCATTAAGATCTCCCACAATTCATGTGTTCAGATTTATTTCTCTCTTTAGTTTCAATAAAATTTGTTTTTTATATCTGGGTGCTCCAGTGTTGGGTGCATATATATTTACAATAGTGATATCCTCTTGCTGAATTTATTTTTTCCATTAAATAATTACCATCTTTGTCTCTTTTTACAGTTTTTGTCTTAATCTATTTTGTCTGATATAACTACTTCTGCTCTTTGTTGGTTTGCATGCACATGGATTATCTTTTTTCATCTCTTTATATTTAGTCTGTGTATCTTTATAGGTGAATTGTGTTTCTTACTGGCAAGAGATCACTGGGTCTTGTTTTTTAATCCATTTAATCACTCTTTGTCTTTGCATTGGAGAGTTTATGCCATTTACATTCAATATTACTATTGATAAGTAAACTACTGTCATTTTGTTATTTCTTTTCTGGCTATTTTGTGGTCTTATCGTTCTTCCTTCTATTCTATTTTCCTTACTGTGAAAGTGATTTTCTCTAGTGATATGTTTTAATTTCTTACCTCATTTTTTTGTGTGTGTATCTGTTGTTGGTTTTTTGATCTAAGGTTATCATAAGGATCGCAATTAACATTATTACCTATTTTAAACTGATAACTTAAATGTTATTGCAAAAACACACAAGACAACTAAAACAACTCTACACTTTATCTTCACCTCATACTTTTTAAAATTTGTGTTTATATTTTATACTGTCTATGTCTAAAAAGTTTATTTTTGATAGACTTCTTTTCCTACTCAAGATATTGAGTAGTTCACAAACCACAATTACAGTGTTACAATATTCTGTATTTGTGTGTGTACTTACTTTTACCTGTGTTTTGTACCTTCAGATGATATCTTGGTTTTTAATGTCCTATTCTTTCTGATTAAATAACTACCTCTAATATTTCTTGTAGGATATGTCTGGTGTTGACAAAATTCCTCAGCTTTTGTTTGGGAAAATCTTTTTCATGTTTGAAGGGTATTTTCACTGTATATAATATTCAAAGATAAATATTTTCCTTCAGCATTTTAAATATATCATGCTACTTTCTCCTGGTCTGTAAAATATCCAGTGAAAAATCTGCTGCCAGACATATTGGAGGTCCTTTATGTGTGTGTGGTTCTTTTTTCTTTTTTCTCAATGTTTTTAGGATTCTTTATTCTTAACCATTGATAGTCTGATTATTAAATGTCTCAAGGTAGTCTATTTGGTTTAAATCTGCATGGTTTTCTATAATTATTTTGTACTTGAATATTGATATCTTTCTCTAGGTTTGGAAAGTTCTATGTTATTATCTTTTTGAATAACTTTCTTACCTCAGTCTCTTTCTCTACCTGCTCTTTAAGACCAATAACTCTTAGATGTGCCTTTTTGAGGCTATTCTCTAGATCTTATAGGCATGCTTTATTAATTTTTATTTTTTCTTTTGACTATTCTATTTTCAAATAGCTTGTCTTCAAGCTCAATAATTATTTCACTCATTCAGTTCTGCTCTTGAGAGACTGGTGTATTCTTCAGTTTGTCAATTGAATTTTTCAGCTCCAGAATCTCTGCTTAATTATTTTCAATTATTTCACTGTCGTTGTAAAATTTATCTCATATGATTCTGAACTCCTCCTCTGTGTTATCTTGGATTTTATTGAAATTCCTCAATAAAGCTACTTTTAATTACCTGTCTGAAAATTCACATACTTCCGTTACTCTGGAATTGATCATCAGTGTCTCATTTAGTTCATTTTGTGAAATCTTCTTCCTGTATGGTCTTGATGTTTGTGTTTGTTCACTGATGTCTGGGCATCGAAAATCATGTATTTATTGTGTCCTTTGCAGTCTGGGCTTATTTATACCCATTCCTCTTGAGTAGGCTTTCCAAGTATTAAAGGGAATTGAGTGTTGTGATCTAAATCTGTGGTCACTGCACCCATTTGTGCATTCGAGGGCACTACAGGCCCCATAATGCTGTAAGTTTTACAGACTTAGTTATTGCCTTGGTAGTCTTGGGTAAGATTGTGGAGAATTCCCTGGATTTCCAGGCAGAGTCTTTCTTGTTTTCCCTTATTTTCCACCTGAACAGAGCCTCTCCCACTCTGTGCTGAATTGCCTGGAGTTGAGGGAAGGGTGACTCAGGCATTCCTATGGCCACTACTACTGGGACTGTGCTGGGTAACAACTGAAGCCAGCACAGTACCGGTCCTTGCCCAAGGCCTGGCATGCCTATTTCTTCACTGCCACTTATGTTTATTCTAAGACCCAAGACTCTGTAGTCAGCAAATAATGTATCTTGCCAGCACTGGGTCTTTCTTTTTAGTGCAGCCAGTTCCCTTCTGGCCCAGGGTAGGTCTAGAAATGGCATCCAGGAGCTAGAGCAGGGATCAGGAGCTTTAGGAACCTGTTTTGTATTTTATATTTTACTGGGGCAGAGCTGGTATCCAGGTTGCAAGACAAAGTCCTATTTATTTTTCCCTCTCCGTTAAGCAGAAGTCACTGCTCATGACTACCACTGCTGGAGGCTCATAGCAATTACAATCAGGGTGCTGCTGGGTTTTTTTGTTTGTTTGGATTTTGAAGGCCCAAACACCCTTTATTCAGCAAGTGATAGGTCTTTCCAGGCCTGGTTCACCTCATTCAAGGCAGTGAGTTCCCTTCTGGCTCAGGGTAGGTCAAGAAATGCCCTCCAAAGAGCTAAGACCTGAAACTTGGACTTCAGGAGTCTGCTTATTGCTTTATTTTACTGTGGGCTCAACTGGTACCCAAGTTGCAAGACAATACCTTTCATACTCTCTTCATCAAGCAGGAGTCTCTCCCCATGGCCACCACAGCTGGGAATGTGCTAGGTCACACCTGAAGCCAGCACAATACTGGGACTTGCCCCAGGTCTGTGGCAACTGCTGCTTGTCTATTACTGACATTTAATGCCTAAGGGCTCTTTATTCAGCAGGTAGCAAATTCTGGCAGGACTGTATCCTTATCTTCAGGGCAGTGGGTTCCCTTTTGGCCAAAATGGGTCCAGAAATGTTATCCAGGAGCTATGGCCTGGAATGGCAACTTTAGGACCCTGCTTGGTGCTTTGACTGACTGAACTCGTATCCAAGTTGCAGGAATAAGTCCTCTTTACTCTTTCCTCTCCTTTCCTCAAGCAGAAGGACTCCTTCCTGGAGCTGTGAGCTCTGTTACCTCGGGTTGGGCGAGGGGTATTACAACTCTTCCTTGGTTATTACCTCAGTTGTTGTTTCACTGGGTCATATGTACCCCAGGTCAGCTGGCTCTGAGTACAGCACAGCACCAAAACTTCCCCAGGAATTTCTGTCCCTGTGGTCTGGACTGTCTTTCAAGCCTATTTAAGACCTTACAGCACTTTAGTCCATGCTAGTGGGGCATGCTAAAACTCAGGTTTTGATCACTGGGATGGATGATTCCCCTCTGGTTAGTGCTGGCCTACATACTCCCTCCATGGGTACAGCCCAGTTCTGCCCTGTGATGTTTTCTACTGTGACAGGGTGGCATTGAGTTCCAATGCAAAATCACATAACCACTCTGCTCTCCTCCCAAATGCACAGATTCTCACTCCATGCCATGATGTACTGCTGGGGGATGGGAAAAGAGTGGTGTTGACAGGTAGACTCTTTCCTACCCTCTTCAGAGCCTCTTTCTTTGCTATGATGTTAAATCCAAGTTCTGTGACTGTTCACCCGATTTTTTAGTTCCTATGAAGATGCTTTCTTGTGTGGATAGTTGTTAAATTTGGTGTTTCCGCAAGGGTATGATCACTGTAGGGTTCTATTCAGTCACCTTGCTCTGCCTCTTCCTGGGCTCTTTTAAGTTTGCTTTGCTAGAACTTTTAGTAAGAAATTTCAGATTGGGCTTTTAAAAGCTTCTCGGAACTAAAAAGTCAAACCAAGGACTCGCCATCAAACTTTGCCTGTAATACCTATAGATACGGGTGAATTCCTCTTTGTAATTCCTCAAGTATCCTGAGGTTCCTGGGCCTGGCAGAAACTGACATTCCTTTCCGATCTGTCAAGCAACCATGTGAATCATGTACTCAAGGTACCACACTATTTATTTCCCATATGGCCCTATGAAGTCAACCCTAGTTCCTTAAAGTTGTTTGTTCATATCAGAAAGTGACATCACAGTCAAAGCCTTGGTAGTATAACCACTGTTTCCAATTGTGCTTTGTTACAAGAACAAGTTTTTAAGCTTATGCAAATGCCTGTATTGCCATTGGGAGCAGAATAAAAAGAATATTCTTGAAGAGTGTCCAAATTCTGGAGAGATCAAGTTTGGGGAAAAGTAAATGTTTCCATTTTTGTTCACAAAATTGTACTCTACCAAATTGCTATATGGTATAGATAGCTTAAATAAAAGAAAAAAAGGGTTTTCTTAAATCTGGAAAAATAAATATTGAAAGAACAAGCAATGTTTCAAACAAAACAGTAATTAAACAATTTTCATCGTCAGTTCGTTGAGACCCTTGTAATTCTTGTTTTACTTGATGTGGAGTTAACAGCTTCATGAACCTGTCTGTCTTCACTAGAGCACTGGATAGTCGAACCCAGTCCGATGGTATGATCTTAAAGTTATCAGGAATCTGTACTTGCCTTTTCCACGAATTTTCTTGAAGATAAAGCACTTTTGGATTTTAGATACTTAATGTCTGTGGATGACAAAAGACTTTAAAAATAGACATGGTTAAAGATCTGAGAGTTTATTAAAATGTAATTGACAATAAAATTGGGTTATCTCTAACATATAATATTTAAAAATAACTGATTATGACTGATTTACCAGGACTTACCAGTTTTCTAGGAATTTTATAAAATTTCTGGAACACATATTAATAATGTATATCCATATAACTCAAAGAAGGTTAAATATTTTTCCAGTTTTAATTTTCTATTTTGTTATTTTAAACTCTGGGGTACATGTGCAGGATGTGCAGGTTTGTTACGTAGGTGAATGTGTGCCATGGTGGTTTTCTGTACCTGTCAACCCATCACCTAGTTATTAAGCCCAGCATGCACTACCTATGTTTCCTGATGTTCTCCATCCGCCTAACCCCTCCCACCGACAGGCCCCAGTGTGTTTTGTTCTCCTCCCTGTGACCATGGGTTCTCATTGTTGAGCTCCCAGTTATGAGAACATGTGTTTGGTTTTCTGTTTCTGCATTAGTTTGCTGAGAATAATGGCTTCCAGCTACATCCATGTCCCTGCAAAGGACATAACCTCATTTTTTTTTTTTTTTTATGGCCCACAGTATCCCATGGTGTGTATATATACCACATTTTCTTTAGGCTATCATTGATGGGCATTGATTCCATGTCTTGGCTATTGTGAATGGTGGTACAATGAACACACATGTGTATGTATCTTTATAATAGAATTATTTGGATTTCTTTGGGTATATATACACCCAGTGATGAGATTGATGGGTCAAATGGCATTTCTGGTTCTAGGTCTTTGAGGAATCGCCACACTGTCTTCCACAATGGTTGAACTAATTTACATTCCCAGCAACAGTGTAAAAGCATTCCCATTTCTCCACAGCCTCTCCAGCATCTGTTGTTTCTTGACTTTTTAATAATCACTGGCCAGGGGCGGTGGCTCATGCCTGTAATCCCAGCACTTTGTGAGGCCAAGGCAGGCAGATCATGACGTCAAGAGATAGAGACCATCCTGGCCAACATGGTGAAACCCCATCTCTACTAAAAATAAATTAGCTGAGCGTGGTAGTGTGCACCCGTAGTCCAAGCTACTCGGGAGGCTGAGGCAGGAGAATCGCTTGAACGTGGGAGGTGTGGAGGGTTGCAGCGAGCCAAGATTGCACCACTGCACTCCAACCTGGTGACACAGCAAGACTGTCTTAAAATAAAAAAAAAAAAATCAATAATCACTATTCTAACTGGTGTGAGATGGTATCTCATTGTGATTTAGATTTGTATTTCTCTAATGATCCATGATGAGCTTTTTTTCATGTTTGTCGGTGGCATAAATGTCTTATTTTGAGAAATGTCTGTTCATGTTCTTGGCCCACTTTTTAATGGGGTTGTTTTTTTTCTTGGAAATTTAAGTTACTTGTAGACTCTGGATATTAGACCTTTGTCAGATGGATAGATTGGAAAAACGTTCTCCCATTCTGTAGGTTTTCTGTTCTCTATTGATGACAGTTTCTTTTGCTCTGCAGAAACTCTTTAGTTTAATTAGATCCCATTTGTCAATTTTTTCTTTTGCTGCAATTTCTTTTGATGTTTCTGTCATGAAATCTTTGTTTGTGCCTATGTCCTGAATGGTATTTCCTAGATTTTCTTCTAGAGTTTTTATAGTTTGGGTTTTACATCTAAGTCTTTAATCCATCTTGAGTAAGTTTTTGTATACCGTGTAAGGAAGGAAAGGGGTCCAGTTTCAATTTTCTTCATATGGCTAGTCACTTCTCCCAGTTTCATGTATTAAACAGGGAATCCTTTCTCCATTGCTTTTGTCAGGTTTGTTGAAAATCAGATGTTTATAGATGTGTGGTCCTATTTCTGAGTTCTCTATCCTGTTCCATTGGTCTATGTGTCTGTTTTTATACCAGTACCATGCTTTTTTGGTTACTGTAGCCTTGTAGTATAGTTTGAAGTCAGGTAGCTGATGCCTCCAGCTTTGTTCATTTTGCTTAGGATTATCTTGGCTATACAGGCTCCTTTTTGGTTCCATACGAATTTCTTTGAAGAATGTCAATGGTAGTTTAATGGGAGTAGCTTGAATCTGTAAATTTCTTTGGCCAATATGGCCATTTTCACAATATTGATTCTATCTGTGAGGATAGAATGTTTTTCTATTTGTTTGTGTCCTCTGATTTCCTTGAGCAGTGGTTTGTAGTTCTCTCTGAAGAGGTCCTTTACTTCCCTCATTAGTTTTATTCCTAGGTATTTTATTCTCGTTGTAGCAACTGTGAATGGGAGTTCATGCATGATTTGGTTCTCTGCTTGTCTGTTGTTGGTGTAAATGAATGCTTGTATTTTTTGCACGTTTATTTCGTATCTTGAGACTTTGCTGAAGTTGCTTACCAGCTTAAGAAGCTTTAGGGCTGAGAGCATGGTGTTTTCTAGATATAGTATTAGTCAAGCATCATTTCTTACTTGACAATTCCTCCGATATAATTTAACATATCAGATAAACCTAATTAGCCTAATATGTCTCTTTTATAAGAAAAGAAAAAAATTATCTTGGCAAATCTCTGAAGCCTGTTTAGAAAATCTCAAACTAATTCAAGGTCAAGAAAGACTTAATTTAAAACTGAATTATTGGGAGTTTCTCAAAAATATCAAAAGGTTTAAAATATTTGATGAAATAGGATCACAGAACACTTTGAAATAAAATCAAACACACAAGATTTCAAAGGCAAATACAGAAAATTAACGTAGTTGTAGATAAAATGAAATTAAATCAAATGACACAAGATTTCAAAGGCAAATACAGAAAATTAACATAGCTATAGAAAAAAACAGCTCTTTTAACATTGAGAAGATCTGATTGTCATAAGTAATCAAAGATATAATAATTAAAACATGAAACAGTTATTTTGACAAAACGCAGAATCTCCCCCACCCTCAAGAACAATCAAAAGGTAAAGAAATTTTACTTACCATATTTTATCGATATTCCAAGAATATCTTGCTTTTAAAAGGGATGACGAATTCTAGTTTTGCATCACTATACTTTAATATCAAAATAATAAATTAATTGCTATTTTAAAAAACTTGTGAATTCATTCCATTTTAATCAGTTTGACCACTCAAATTTCTTTCCCTTTATTACTCCTTCAAATTTTCTATATCCATTCAGTTTTTATTCATTCTTCCTTATTCATTCTTAAATAACCTTCCAAAATCTTACCTAGACAGACATTTTTTTTCTCAGCAAAAAATCTCATCCTCATACCTTACATGTTACTTTCCTTGTACATTTTGTATACACTTCCTTTCCTTATTACTAGGAGTTTGATTTATAGATTGGAATTTTAAGTCTTAGTAACACAATTTCCTGTGAAAACCTAGGAACAAGAAATTTTAAATGGTCTGAATACACATTTCATAATTTCTAGGAACACATGCTTCCTTAGAACAGTTGAATATGAAACAGCATATTTACTAAGAGACTGAATGATTTCTTCTTTTTATAAACTCCAAGAAGCCAAAATAAACTGAAACTTATGTTCAGCAATTAATATTTCAGTATTTTACTTTATTTGGAAATGACATACACATTCAATTAATATCCATCATCTAAGGGTATAGTTACCAAAGAGACTGGGAAAGCATTTTAAGTAGACATAACATTATTGTCTAAAAGTTTGTAAACTTTTATTCTACTTACATTTATTTCACTCACTTGTTCCTTGCAATTATGCTTAGATTATTTATGAAAGTTAAATGATACATTAGACAAAAGCTAGTCATCTCAAGATATTTTCCTGTCAGCTATATTTGTAGCACATGCATTTAGGCAAGTATCACAAAATCAAGAATATAAAAAGTTAAATAATTGGGCTTTTGTTTTTTGGCTGTGCTTTATATACAAAAAGTAATGGACACTGCACTTTCTCTTGTGCATTTGTTCTTAGGTTGAACCAATTATCTTAGGATTTTAAACATCCAATGAAAATAAAAGTTGTCTGCATTATATTTAATGCTAACAACTCTAAAGACATGTTTTAATTAAACCAATGACATTTTTATTTACCAAAGTTTACTAAGCTAACATGAATTGGAGAAACATTTGAGTTCTATTTTTCTGAGAGAATAATTTTTTAAACACTTACTTTTCCTTAAGTCAATTAAGTAGAGGTCATTTGGAGGTAGAAAAACATATTACATAACATATATACCTATGTAGACATCCATAAACAGAAGAGATATCTCAGCTTTCACTCTAAACTTTTGCCCCATGGCAGCTATAGTCATTCAAAACTTACTGAATCTGGCATATTGAACAAAGTATGGTTACCTGCTCAGATGGTTAAAACTTTTTAAGAGTTTTCATTTGCTGGTTTCCAAACAGTCGTCTCCTTCCTTCCTTCCCTCCCTCCTTCCTTCCCTCCCTCCTTCCTTCCCTCTCCCTCCCTCCCTCCCTCCTTCCCTCCCTCCCTCCTTCCCTCTCCCTCCTTCCCTCCCTCCTTCCCTCCCTCCTTCCCTCCCTCCTTCCCTCCCTCCTTCCCTCCCTCCTTCCCTCCCTCCCTCCTTTATTTTCTTTCCTTTCCTTTGTTTTATCTGAGAATTATCTTTCTTAAATTGCATTTCAAAAGTAATGGTTCTTGGATAAGACACGGTAGAAAATTTACATCTCAAGGGCACAGAGGAAGAATGCACATTTACCAAGAAGTTTTGGAGGCATATTTGCCTATTATCAGATGTCTAGGGTAATTACTATTTAAACTTTTCCTTCTTTTCTTAATTAAAGGACAGTTCCATTTTCAATGTCTTGATTTTCTAAAGTATCAACAAGCTTCTTGAGATACATAGATGAGGTTTGGGAATTAAGAAGGAAAGGTGAGTTTGAATTTCTTCTAGAGGCACATTTCTATTTTTGTAAAGACTCAATTTGTAAAACACTTGTTTTTAATTCTTCAAAGAATTGGGTTGCAACCTAAATAGTATCAAGGGTTTGACTCATCCATCCTGCATTATCTTCAGCTTGCTCCTTTACATCAGGGAGAAGATTTCCCACTAAGATGGAAATCAAAAGATTCCTTTATTCTATATTTGGAACTGTTCATCTTTGGAATGTTTTAATAAACTTTTTTTTCTTTCTATGCATATAGTTCCACTTTAGCTTAGGAGAGAAAGCCTAAAAAAGTTGTTACACTCTGAATATAAACCAAAGTTCTAAAACAAAAGATATACCTTAACAGGTGACTCAATTCTAAAACTAATAAGCCTTTTATGGCTGCACCACAGATGCATCAGTCATCTTCAAAGCGAAAGTAAAATAATAGAGTTCTTTCAAGAGCTAGAGTCACTCAGACATATAGAAGACTTAGACAATGTCTCTGTGAGCTGGCAACAGTTAGTATACTACGTCCAAATGGGGTGCAACCAACATTTCTTTGACCATATTCTTGGGAGCTCCTAACCTACATACCCCTGGCAGGCAGAAGGCCAAGCCAAGATCTCAGCTCTCCTTTGGAGAAAGAGAATTGAGTAACAAATGGGTACTCCAAAGCCAAGAGTCATAATTCAAATAAATTCTTACAAATGTTTCTCTTGAGCTGAAGGAATTTATTGAGGAAATTGAGCTGAATTTGGAGAAGATGGATTTTCAATTAGAGACCCAAAGATCCAAATGAGCTGTTAGAGGATCAGGGACCTGGACATAAGGAAGTATGAGGGCAGAGAAGGGGAATTTATGGTCAGTTTAAAGAATTTTAACTTGTTCTAAATCTGTATTCTCCTTTTTTAATATTGCTAAGGAAGTCTCTAAGGCAATCTGTTACAGTTCTTTGTGTCTTCATTTCAATTTGATTTTTCCATAGGTACCAATAAGACAGTTGTTTAGGATGAGAGCTCTCTAAAATTTTTTCAAATATAACCAACTTACTTATTCTAGAAGCAACTCAAAGCAATAAGACTTTTCATGAAAATACTTTCCAGGTTTAGAATACCATGATGGAAATGGTGTTCCTAAAGTGAGTACAGAGAATGCAGCTCCCATGATCTAAAAACTTTGCTGTCAGAGATAAACTAAGAAAGCAAAAACCTTCATTGCCAGAGGTGGTAAGAACAGTATTTGTGAAAATGGTATCTCTGGTCTCTCACAGAAAATTGGGGTGCCTCCAGTCCCTGAACCATTATGTGTCATTGGTGACACCAATAAGGCACTACTGGGACTGGACTTTCTCAGTGTTTATCAAGCGGTTGAAGGTTGAGACAACAAAGGCCCTTATGGATTGGGACCTCTCATTAAGACAAACTCACTTGAGCACTGTCATGAGCACTGAACAGATACTGCTGCTTGTGTCTTTGTGTCTGCAACTTTCAGCCTATTCAATGGGCTGTCTGATGCAAGCTGGCACACTTGCCTGCCGATTGGCAGAGACCGAAGACAGTGTTCGCAGTGGTCAAATGGCCGGATTCTCAGGACATAAGACAGAAGGAGAACCTCATACTTTTTTTTTTTTTTTTTTTTTTTTTTGTCTCAGAGACCTACAGCAAAGTTTGTCTAAACAGACATCACTCTAGTGAGAACTGTGAACTTACCTGGCTGGGAGGCCAGCTCAAATAATCTTATATATAAGCTTTACGCCTATGTTCTTTACCGTCTGATTCTCCTCTTTATGACACATGAAATAAAAGAAAAAGAAAAAAAAAACCGTCTCTAGGAGGGAAGGGGTCAGAAAACAAGAGTACTCACACTGCGCCAAAAAAAAAAAAAAAAAAAAAGTTGCTGTATGCGTGTGTACAAGAACTAGTTCATACACGTTTTTTCCTGCTAATTCAAATTTAGAAAGGGAAAAAGACAAACTCCTACTACTCTTACTTTGACCACACTTTGTAGGCAGAGATCTGGCAAACTGACGTGGAAAGAAATCTCATCTGTGACCGCCATTTTGTCAGGAATCACGGGATTCAACAGCCGCAGCAAACCTGGAGCAAACTGGTCCCCACCAATCTAGACGAGACAAACCAATGATAACAGAAAATCACAATAAAATTGTAATACTCAAGATCCCAAAGAGATGATTCAGGAATAAAAAAGTACCATTAAAAAAAAGTACTTCATTTTCTTTTTTTTTTTTTTTTTTGAGACGGAGTCTCGCGCTCTGTGGCCCAGGCTGGGGTGCAGTGACACGATCTCTGCAAGCTCCGCCTCCCGGGTTCACACCATTCTCCTGCCTCAGCCTCCGGAGTAGCTGGGACTACAGGCGCCCGCCTGCCACCACGCCCAAATAATTTGTATTTTTAGTAGAGACGGGATTTTCACCCTGTTAGCCAGGATGGTCTTGATCTCCTGAGCTTGTGATCTGCCCACCTCGGCCTCCCAAAGCGCTGGGATTACAGGCATGAGGCACTGTGCCCAGCACCCCCACTCCCCCTTATTTATTTAATTAATTAATTAATTTATTTATTTATTTATTGAGACAAAATCTTGCTCTGTAACCCAGGCTGGAGTGCAGTGGCAGATCTCGGCTCATTGCTACCTCCATCTCTGGGTTTCAAGTGATTCTCCTGCCTCAGCCTCTTGAGGGGCTGGGATTACAGGTGTGTGACACCACACCCAGCTAATTTTTGTATTTTTAGTAGAGACGGGTTTCACCATGTTGGTCAGGCTGTTCTTGAACTCCTGAGCTCAGGTGATCCACCTGCCTCGGCCTTGCAGAGTGCTGGGATTACAGGCGTGAGCCACCGCGCCCAGCCCCCTTCCTTCCTTCCATATAAATAATTTGTAAAATATTTGGATAAATGGCCATTAGGCTAGAGTTATAAAATATTAATAAATCCAGATTAGTAGATTCTATTACTTTGTCTCACTACTTGAACTTTCTCTTAAAGTATTATGTACAAGACAGATAATTAGTACCTGTGTAGCACTAAGAATTCTGACTTCAATTATCAGCCATCCTTTATTAGATTGATTCAGAGTAGAAAATTGTGATGTGTTATTTAAATGGAACTGAGATTGTAATCACCGATCTTAAGCAATATTTCAGTCTTGTTCTTCAACAATTGGTAAGTTTCCAGTTTTGGGAAATGAAATGGAATTCCCATGTGGATTCTACATGAGCAATTGGACAGACTTTTAACAATAGCTCTAGTATTTTTGACTCTTTGGAAGATGAGTGGGTTTGAGAGGAAGGTATGTTTGGCTATTTTCAAAGCTCTACTATAGTTGTTAATTACAATAATAGTTAAAGGTGTAGATATTAAGAGTTAAATAATCATAGTCTATAAAGCCACAAATGTCAGGTAGGTAAGGTTCACAAGTTAGGCAGGCAGGATCAAAATGATTGCCCTACCTAAAGAGGGCAGTTGATGTTCATCTCCAACTAAGTGTTATACTCTGGCAAAGAAAGCTCAGAGAAAGAGCTGAAAATATTTTGAGTTTTGTTTCTAAAGCTCACTCTGGTCCCAAGCAAGTGACTAGCTTTGGCCAGTAGGAAGTTAGTAGGTATTATTCATGCAGAAGCTTAAAAGCCTACTTGTATCAGCCCACCTTCTCTTGGAATTCTGCTACCATAAGTACAAGCCTAGGCTAACCTGCCTGAGAATTAAAGATCACAAGAAGATCGCAAAGGTGTCCCATACAATTAGCCTAGAGCCAACCGACTTCAAAACATGCTGGAGCCCCCAACCAAGATCAGCAAAAACACGTATGCAACCTGTAGCTAACTGAAGACCCATAGTGAGCCCGGCTAAGTCTGGCCTAGTTTAGCAGAATTGCTCAATTATCCCATAGACTCATGAGAAATAATAAATATTGACTATTGTATGACACAGGTTTTGTGGTAGTTGGTTACACAGCATTAACATGCTAATAGATAACTGCTGCACCACCCCATAGAAAATGATCAATACATGTTAGCTATATACACTCATATTTCATTGAAACTAAGAAGCTTTCATAATGGCACTGTTTTGCTTTTTCCAGCAGCTTTCTATAGAAAGTTTTCATACAATAGCACTATAACTAACATGTGGCTAATAGTGACTGCTATATACCATAAATTATCAGATGCATCCTGAATTAATAAGCCATTACAATATAAAAGTTCTGCTTATTATAGAAAATTTCACCAGTACTCCACGAAATACTTGTGATTGGTGAGTGTAGCTGAAACCTGGCTCCTTGGAACCAGGAACCATTTTCCTACAGAAATAAAGGTTATCAGGTTGACACAGTACAGAATCAGAATTTGGAGTTCGTGAATAAAGGGTTGCTAAATAGTGTATGGTGAATGGTCTCCTCCGTTAAAGCAGGTAAATGCTGTCCTCTTTGATCTAGGTGACCAGAAAAGAACTCTGAGACACCCACGAGGTCTTCCAAGTTGTCAAAACATCACAAGGACAAAGGCTTTTGAGAAATAAGGCTTCCTTTCACACTTGCAATTTGAAGGGATAAAATATGGTCCCTAGAGTCTCTTTATGCTGAATTAGGATATTGTTTAATTACACTGGCCATAAATGATGTGGGGACAGTCAGTGAGATTTTAAATACTACAATTAAAGGTATTCATTGCATGTTTTGCTTTTTATGTTTCTTCAGGGCTTGTGCACTACCGAGGGACAAATTAATATTCCATTATTTCAATCCCTTATAGTTTTTAATAGAGTGAGGAAAATGAGGTTAATATTTGGCATTTATACTTTTAATGGCAGTTTACGGGCATTAGAAGAAAATCAATAATGTCATTTCATGGCTATTTTTCATTTTAAACCAAAAATAATCCCCAGATTGAGACCTACACTTGACTCCAAATAACGTTAACCTGTATATGAATATATATATAAAATTCATATATATGTGTGTATATTCATATATATGTGTGTGTATATATTCATATACACACGTACATACTCTTCATCTTAAAAACCTTAAAAGTACTTTCACAGATGAATATATATACACACATACACACTCTTCATCTAAAAAAACAAAAACCCCAAAAGTACCTTTAACAGATGATGAAGGCCAC
Source organism: Piliocolobus tephrosceles (assembly GCF_002776525.5). Classification (NCBI taxonomy): domain Eukaryota; kingdom Metazoa; phylum Chordata; class Mammalia; order Primates; family Cercopithecidae; genus Piliocolobus; species Piliocolobus tephrosceles. Next base: position 25,679,246 of record NC_045442.1, read on the forward strand.
TGCAAAGATGAGTGTCCCCAAAGTGTTTGATAAAATGATGACACCACAGGGATCTGGATTGTCCCTTACACGATGAAAACCATGGGGCGGTGGGGAAGTATTTCTCAGTCAAGAAGAATTAGCCTTCCATAGCTGAGTGATGAGCTGATTCTGAATTTTATTTTTGCCAAGAAATTCCTGTTACTCCCCTGTGTCCATGTCTAAGAAAGGACCTTTGCCTTATTAATCATCAGGCTTGGGAACCAATCTGCTAAATTATCCTCTGTGCCTAAGATCCAGCTTTGATTTCCTGCCCAGACACCTTATGGTTCCCTGAGAGGGCAGAGGTACTGACCGAGTGGGATGAGAGAGTATGGATTTTGGGATCACAAAGGTCATGTGTTAAAGCAACATATTAATGAATATTTACTGAATAGTTTTTAATGTGCCAAGCTCTCTTCTAAGGGCTAAACATTTGGCATTTGATTTACCACTCACATCAGACCTATTATGTGGGTGCTGTTAATAGCTCTGTTTTACATATAGAGCTGGGGAAACTTGAGACAGAAATTAAGGGACTCAGAGATGTAATAGTTATTGTGTGGCACAGGCAATATTCAACTCCCAGGAGACTGACTCCACGGGCTTCTCTGCGTCTCTCCAATGGAAGCCTTCCTCAGTTAGACTTTGGTCATTTTCAGATTCAGACAGACTCTTCAGATGAGCTAGAGGCGTTAGAAGAAGAGGCATCTTGGTTCTGTTATGAGGTAAACTAAGTGCAGTCGCACAAAATCATTCAGGAAGTTGTTTAGGGCTTCTCAGGGGTTGAGATAGAGTTTAAGGTACACAACATCAAGTGTCCAATGGCAAAAGGTGGGGTGAGTCTGGGCCCCAGTGGATGAAATGTCCTGGGAGAATAAAGAGAAACACACATCTGTATTCCCTCCCTTCTCTTGGGCTCCACTCTCTCCTTGATGGCATTTGGGATTAGAGAGCAAGTGTATGAGTTAGATCTGATGCTAATTAGAAGACATGGCCCCTACATTGCCATGTGAAGACAATGTTCATTAACTAAAAAACATTCTCTCCGTTGCTGTAGAAATTACAATAATGACATTGGTAATAGAAAATTCTACAGCAGAAACACATCAAAGTTATTTCTATTCTCGTTTTTCAATATCAAAACTCTGTTCGAAACCATTCTGACTCTAGGGGATTTTAAGATGTTTGTCTCTCCTCAGGAAACATCATACTTAGCTTTGAACGCTGGGGCTGTGAGGTCATCTAACTGTTTTTCCTGCCTTTGGCAATGTCAGGCAGGAACAACTCATTGTTTTAAAGCTATACATCTGCTTTATGCTATTTATAATATGGAAATATAAAAAAGAAAATGGGTTGTCTTTGAAAAAATAAGATGTATTTGGTGTATATTGGTCACATGCCCTATGCCTCAGAAACTGTTCTTGTTTGCAAGCCACAGAAACCAATTATACTTTATCAAATATAAAATGTGTAATCAAGCTAATTAGCATACCCATCACCTTGTATGTTTACCTTTATATGGTGATATATATGTGCATGAAAATATATGGTATACCTTTAATATGCAATTATTCATCAATTGTCTCAAAGTAAAATGATACTAACAAATGAGCAATATAAGATATATATATACAAATATATAAAGATTTATATATAAACAAATATATATATTTATATATAAATATATATCAAGGATTTATATATAAATATCAATATGTAAAGATTTACATATAAGTATATATCAATACATATTTACATGTAAATATATATCAATATTTAAAGATTTATGTATAAAAATATATAAATGTATATTAGCCCCGTCCCCTAGGCTAATGATATAACTAAAAATCTCTTCCCACCTTTTAAATGTATGTATTTACATACACACACATATGTATTTTATGTATATATGTACACTATATGTATATTTTATGTATATAGAAATACATCATAAATACGTGTATTTTAATGGTAGGAAGAGATTTTTACAGAACGTTATTATCCCAGGGGATGGGGCAGCAGGAGCCACAGCTAAGATTCTACAAAAGGACAATGTGATTCATACATGTCTTAGCTTCAAGATTCAAAGTACTGAAAAAATAAAACAAGGATGGAAATGCTATAAAAACAGAGATAAGGAGGTGTTGAATGCTTACCAGGCAGAAACAAACAAAAGTTTTCTTTAAGCAAGTGTAAAAACAACAACTGTGTGTGTATTGCCTTATATAACACACAGGTTTCTGAAAACCGGCATTTACAATGCATCTTACTTCAGTTGTAAAAGGATAACTATGTATTGTCTAATTCAGGTGCTGCTGCTTTTTGTAGCTACTAATGCAAAACAAGCTCAAATTGATTTTATTTAAAAGTAAAATTGTCCCATAATTGCTTTCTTCTGGGAAAGAGGCTGAATATGTAATTGCACTCTTGTGGGGAAGCAAATTCTGCCAGCAGGAAGCTCCTCTCTTCAATAGATCTTGATGGAAGATTCCATCACGGATCCCATTACTTCAATCAGACAATTATCTCTCAAGAACTGAAAGAGGAATCTTTTTTTGTTGTTTTTTTTTTTTTCCTTTTCTTGGTGTATACGAGCATATATGTGATCTTTTTCTCCAACAATACATAGTATTTCAACCATGAGTAGAGTGGTTGATTTTATCCTGTTTTCCAAAGGATTAAATAAATCATATTTGCTAGTTGAGTGCCTGCTAGGGGTCCCTACATTCTCTTTAAAGTCTACTTCTGGTAATGAGGCTTTCTTAGAGGACCACCAGCCCACGGAATATCTTCCCCTTGCCAGAATTCCACTGGGGCACAGTATCTGAAGCACACTCTTATGCTTGATATCTCTGTTCTCTCGTCCTTTCCTGTGTGAGGATCACATGTCGTCTTCTAGTCCAGGCTTTCTGGCAATTCTTAAAGGGCTTCTGGTGAGACCTAAACTGGTCTAATATTGAAGGAATTGATACGGTTATTTGCTATTTATGCATGTGAATTATGAGCATTAACAAAAAGCCTTCCCCTCCCAATATCCCCCTCAGGATGAATCAATAATTAATAATTGGTCTTTGTGGCTTTTCTGGCCACCTCTTAGAATTTGTGCACTTGAGCTGTTTATCGAAGGAGGCTGTAACCAAAGACCAGAAGCTTAAGCTGGCTTGTAAAAAGAGCCAAGAAATCTAGGGACCTTCTACTCCCATTGAAACTAAGCTTGGGGACTTCATGGCCCAGTCAAATTTTTTAGAATGATAAAATATGGAGCTGAATTTGCTAAGTTAGCAAATTAAAATTAAGACAAAAAGTAAATACAATGACAAAATGAAACTTCCAGCAGTTAACAAGGGATTTCAAAGAACATTTTTATCACAAAAAGGATGAAAGAATATAATCCAAAATCAAAATAATTTATTTTGAATAAATTTACCTTTAAATAAAATATACTTCATTTTAAACTTTTCAAAACATGTCATTGAACTCTATAATACTATACAATAGAATATAACATACAGCATTATAATCTGCAATATGAATAAATCTCACAAACAATGCTGAGTGAAATAAGCCAGACACAAGATGACCCAAACTGTATGGTTCAATAAAATATACTTCATTTTAAACTTTACCTAATTTTCAAAACATGTCATTGAACTCTACAATACTATACAATAGAATATAATATACAGCATTATACTCTGCAATATGAATAAATCTCACAAACAATGCTGAGTGAAATAAGCCAGACACAAGATGACCCAAACTGTATGGTTCAATTTATAAAAATAAGATAAAGAGGTGAAGCTAATTTCTGTTCATAGAAGTCAGGGTAGTGGGATGTTATCAAGTAGTAGATGGGAGAGTGTATGGAAGGAAGTAAGGGAGGGGGCATTTCTAGGGTCCCAGTAATTTTGTGTGTGTTACAGATGATATGACATATATCTTTTCATTTTATGTAAATTAAGCAAGTTGTACACTTTTAGGTGTCCATTTTGCTGTACTATTCTTCTATTACAATTTTTAAAAAGATATGCCATCACAGCCCCATATGGACCTATGGGCATTTGTAAACCACTGAACTGGTTCAGTTTCCCTTTTGACAGATGAGGAAACTGAAGAGCTGAGAAGAAAACTGCCTTGTTCAAAGTTACGCAGCAAATCAGGGATCCAACTGGGAACTGAGTCCAGGTTTCCCCAGCTGCATCCTGGGACCTTGTCATGCTGCAGGCTTTCTTAGCCTGGGATCGCCACTGTACTTGAGTTGTCTCTACCAGGAAGGACCTGACTTACCTTAAGATGCATACTCAGGTGCAGGGTGCTTAGCAGACATGTGATTTACACTCAGTGAGCAAGACTTAGATGGATGTTGCCATCACTTCATCCTCACCCAGGGATCTGAGCACTTCTTAATGGATAACTGTCTCCTTTATACTTGTACATATCCAAGACATTGCATTATTTCTTTAAGAATTTTTTTTCCTCTTTTTCTAAGACAAATTCCTTTTCTTGAACATGTGGAACTCCCCAACCCTTCTTGTTTTATTTTCCCCTCACATTTACATCATCTTTTTTTCACTAGATCCTCCCCTCTGCCCACAAATATGCTCAATATCCCTCTGTCTTAGAAAATAAACAAGATAAATGAACACAAAGCAAAACTAACAGAGCAGCCTCTTTCCTCATCCCTGCTAGTGTATCATTAGGTATTTATTGAGTGCCCATAATGTGTCATTGTGCTAGCCCAGCCCACGGTCGGACAGGCCCAGGGTTCCCCTCTACTTAGTTTTTTTATTTCTTCACACTGTTTGAAGAATCCAAGTAATTCTTAACTTTTTTTCACTAATCTCCAATTTTCTTCTCAACCCACTGCTATCTGGCCTCCACTCTCAAGGTTCTACTGATACTGTTCTTTTGAAGGATGCCCAGATCCTCCTGCTGGGGCATCAATACATCTTAATTCACCTGGGATAGTGACAGCATATGCCTGTCATTCTGGCACTTATTAATAGGCCCCTGTTTTTAAATTCTAAACAATTTATCAGATTGGTGAATAAATTATATAGTCAATCTTATGTTTTATTGACCACATAAATGGCCATTCCTGAGTCCTTGTTGACATCAAGCCTTTGTTATATTGGGCATAGTGTGTGTCATGGTTATTTATGTAGGCTTTAACATAGAGCCCTGGGTTCAATTCTTTTCTTGCATAGAATCTGTGTGATCTTAGGCAAGTTACTGGATTACTCTGATCTTCAATTCCTTCATCTTCTAAAAGGGCACCGTAATAATAGCATCTACCACACAATATACTTAGAAAGGTTTAACAAAACTGTATCTAGAGTATCTTGAGCAGTTTTTGGCAGTTACCATTCAATAAATGGAACTATTTCCTCACTGTCTTTCTTGTTGAGTCGAATGTAAACTCATGCTCCCCACAGTCTCCTCTTATCTCCATTGATGTTTCTTGGGATACTTTCATCCTCTCACCCTTTACTTGCCCACCCTCACTCGCTGTGGTCTCTGTTTTTATTGTTTCTATGTTCAACACTACAGTAGAGCCTAATGGTTAAGCTTCATGGTCTGTGCTGAGCAGTCAGACCTCATCGGTTTGTCATCCTAGCTCTCTTACATGCTAGCTGAGTGTACTTGAGCAAGTTATTTTACCTTTTGTTGCCTTGGTTACTGTAACTATAAAATGAGGTTTATAGAAGTACATACCTTCATAGCTTCTAACAACTTTAAAGCAGTTGTTACAAAGATTCAGTGAGCTAAGGCATGCACCCTATGCTTTGCACAGTGCCTGGGACAGAGTGAGCACCCACAAAATAGTTATCACTATTCTCATTTACCAGATTAGAGATTTCAGCCCTGCACTTATTCTTCCCTCTTCCCAGCCCCATGTAAAAATCTGTGGTTGGTCCTGTGCGTTTGTCCTCTGTGGAGCCCTCACAAATCCTCTCCTTTCCCTCCACACCACTCTTAACCTCAGTTTATACCTTTGTTCCTTCTTTCTGGTCTACTAGAATAATTTCCTAACTAGTCTCCTTGTCTGCATATGTCCCCCAAAATCTATTATTGATGGCAAAGCACTGCACACATCACTCTTTAACACGAAGAACTCCTATGGTTCCCCATTGTCTACAGATTAGATTTTAAACTCCTGATATTCAAACTCTCCTCTATCGAGACTGTATTTCTGTTTCAAATATTATTTCTCCTCTGCACACATTGCTGCACCCGAGAGCTCAGCTATACAGACCATTACTCTTTCTCATGTCTGACTGCAATTACTCTAAGGAAACCATTGTTTCCGTTGTTCAATCTATCCCAATGTCCACCCCTTGGTGGGAATAATTGTAAATTCCCAATTATTACCATCCTTTACAGTTCAACACAGATGCTATCTTCACCATATCTGCCCTGGCATGTCCTCTACCCTTCAAATGGAAGGATTATCTCACTACCATACACCCCTCTGAGACGATGTCTGACTCCTCCCGGTTGACGACACATTTTCCCTCTTGTGTTCTGTCTGAAAATACTTGTTTTGTCCCCACAATAACAGCATCTGCAAATGCCCACTTTCTCTTCTGATTTCCCTGTCCTCTGTTCTTCACCATGCAGTTTGCATCAGTATGTTCAGGGGAGTGAGGAGGGTGGTTTGATTTAGTTAACCCCAAAAGCAAGAATTGAATCAGGCTCTGTGGAAGCCACTGCAAAAACCATAAAGGTCTCTTTTCCTGCCTTGCAGGAACATAAAGCTGAATTGAGATGAAAGAGCACACACTCATGAAAATGACTTAAGAACGTTCTCAGAGCAGCACATAAATAGATGCAGCTTTATGCAGTGCCAATGGAGTTTGTAAATGCTTGGAGGATGCAGAGTAGAGAGAGCTCGGCAGCTTTGGGATATAATGAGAATGAAGGTGCAGTGGAGGTAAGGAGTTTTAAAGAGAAACTGGAAAGAAGGGAGACAGAAATAGCAGGAAAGAGAGGGGAATTTATCCTGGTGAATAGCAGTGACTGAGCAGGATGCAGTGACGTCCATTTTCTCCCATGCCCAAGGGCCAAGGCTAGTTCTGTTTTGGAAACTGAAGGTATATTACTGGCTTAAATCAAAATACCCTCAGGCCTCAATTTACAGCCCTAGTGAAATTAATCCTTCATGTTTAATAATAAGAGCATGTATTTTGGAGACTAGCATGCTGGGTTTACATCTTTTATGTATGTGATCCTGGGCCTGTGATTCTACCTCTTTAATCCTCAGTTTGGTCAACTATCTTTAGTATAGCTTGGGGTTCAGAACAAGGGTCTGACAGTAATTAAATTTTTCCTTTTCTAAGTGCTGGTTGGATAATCTTGAAAAAGTCCTTTGACTTCTCTGAGCTTCGTCATTTTCATGGGTGTCCATTGAAGATAAATAAAATAGTATAGATAGGTGGTCTGCCTTATCAAAAAAGATCAATACATCTTAAATAATACCAATATTATTCATTACACTATTACACTCTGAGGATCTGTATGTTCAGCTATAAAATGAAAAAGCTAATAGTCACTTGCTAGGGTTGCATGAAATTAATAAGCCATCATTCAAAATACTGCCCATAGAATGGGCATTCAATAAATGACAGACTGATACTCTGACTGATACAAAACTCCCCCGTCTGATGGATTGAAACTTTAATTGAGGTTGCAGTTACCTCCCTACTTCTTACTTCCCTCACAAGACTTGATCCTGAGAAATCTCCCCAGAAAATTGTCAGCTTCTCAGACTCTGCTTCCACATGACCTGTGACAGACGTAATTGGTAAGAAGTTGACCAGGCATTAATATAAAAAATTAAATTGATGTCAGTCATGGTCTGACCATTGTGAATACAAGGCAGTCTAAGAAGATGGGACTCTTTTCTGGTTCCCAGACAAGCGTGATATCAGCCAGTTGCCCTCTCACAGTTGTTTTCTCCTGACCAGGATTGGCTCAACATTCTTTTAGCTTGACTAAATCTTAGACATGTTTCTCCCTCATTATTTTCGGCATAATCATCCTGATGATGAGCCCCTGACCTCCCTCTTCTTGGACTACCTTAGAAAATTTGCAATTGTAAATTCTTTTCTCCTTTGAGATGTACTTCTTTCAGACTTTTGTCAGTCGTACGACCCAAGAATGTCGTTCTCAAGGACCTGAAGAGCTATCCCTTTAAAATATCACCAAGAAAAGATAGAATCCCTATCTCCAAGTCTTTGTTGGAGAGTAAGAGCCTAACTTTAATAAGTAGAAATTAGCAAACAGAAAGTCTAATTGCATCAGACAACCTTCTCTCCAATGCCTTCTAGTCCTTTTCCACTAGCTCACCCCAACACCTAAAATCTTTCCTACCTTTCATTTTAACAGAAAGTTTTCAATCTCTCGTCTATTGCAATTATATTCAGTAGAGTTTTCCTTGCCTACTTGGCTCTGTCTAGTGCATTTTTTGACACTTATTTTATCAGTGATTTTGTCAAACAGGAAGCCTGGTGGAGAAAAGTGGCTGGGATTGGCAGGGCGTGACTCTGCTAAAAACAAATTTATATTCTAGATTATTTGAATTTCTCCAGGTCAGGAACATGGAAGATTACAAAAGTCCTATTAGTTAGACTTCTGGAAGGACAGCAAGAATATATCTGCTGATATCTTAGAAAGTCAGTATGATAATAAGCTGGTGAAGAGCATGTTTTGGAGAGGCAAGCATGAGAACCAAGCCTGGGTTCTAGCATGGTCTGAAAGAGCAGTTGAGATTTCAGGTCTTAGGATATGCATAGGGAAGCTCCAAAATTGATACTGAGCATCCTAAACTATGATGATCTTTCTCTAAGACCTTTTTCTGCCCCGATGATTTTATACCAACTTCTCCAAAAATAATCATGGTAACTCAGAGTTCAATTATTACAGTTACACAATGGTCTGTTAAGCTGGCACACTGAAATTTCTTACAAAATCCTACTGGCATTTGAGCAACTACTAGATGTTACTTTTTTTGTTTGCTTTAATGTTAATTTTTATTTATGAAAATTCTCAGCAGTAGATTACTGGGTCAAAGCTATATATATATATGTATTTTTTGGTTTTTTTTTGGGGGGGTAATTTTATTTTTTTTAATTGTGGTAAAATATACATAACGTAAAATGTTAACCATTTTCAAGCGTACAGTGCAGTGGCATTAAATAGTACATTCTGATTATTGTGCAACCATCACCACCACCCATCTCCAGAACTTTTTCATCTTCCCAAACTGAAACTATACCCATTAGACAAAAACTCCAATTCTCGGCTGGGCACAATGGCTCATGCCTGTAATCCCAGCACTTTGGGAGGCTGAGGTGGGCAGATCACTTGAAGTCAGAAGTTTGAGACCAGCCGGCCAACATGGCAAAACCCCAGCTCCACCAAAAATACAAAAATTAGCCAGGCATGGTGGCAGGACCCTGTAGTCCCAGCCACTCAGGAGGCTGAGGTGGGAGAATCCCTTGAACCTGAGAGGCAGAGGTTGCAGTGAGCCAAGACTGTGCCACTGCACTCCAGCCCGGGTGACAGGGCAAGACTCTGTCTCAAAAAAAAAAAAAAAAAAAAAAAACCAAAAACTCCTTCTCCCCTGGCAACCATCACTCTAGTTTCGTGGGTTTTTTTTCTTTTTTTGTGTGAGACAGAGTCTCACTCTGTTGCCCGGGCTGGAGTGCTGTGGCCCAATCTTGGCCCACTGCAAACTCCGCCTCCCCAGTCCAAGCCATTCTCCTGCCTCAGCCTCCCGAGTAGCTGGGACCACAGGCACCCGCCACGACACCCAGCCAACTTTTTGCATTTTTAGTAGAGATGGGGCTTCACCGCGCTGGCCACGCTGATGTTGCACTCCCGACCTCATGATTCACCAGGCTCGGCCTCCCAAAGTGCTGGGAACACAGGCACGAGCCACCGCGGCCAGTCTCTAGTTTCTATCTGTATGAATTTGATGACTCTAGGTACCTCATGGAAGTGAGAATTGTAGAATGTCTGTCCTATTGTGTCTGGCTTATTTCACTCAGCATAATGGGGAACTTTAATTTTTGACGTGGATGTTTGTTTGCTCTCTCATTCTGTGTGAAAAAAGACTTCCAGGCAGGTACAGTGGCTCACGCCTATAATCCCAACACTTTGGGAGGCCAAGGTGTGCAGATCACCTGAGGTCAGGAGTTCGAGACCAGCCCGGACAACACGGTGAAACCCTGTCTCTACTAAAAATACAAAAATTAGCCAGTGTGGTATCTGATGCACCTGTAGTCCCAGCTACTTGAGAGGCTAAGGAATGAGAATTACTTGAAACCTGGAAGTGGAGGTTGCGCTAAGCAAAGATCACACCACCACACCGCAGCCTGGGCGACAAAGCGAGACTCTGTCTCAAAAAAAAAAACAAACAAACAAAAAAAAAAGACTTCCGTCATTGGGATACTTGTAGGAACGTCCCTCGTCCCGGATGTCCCGATGGTCTAAAAACGCTCAACAAATTCGGTATTGATGGAACGTACCTCAAAATAATAGCTATTTATGACAAACCCACAGCTAATATCATACTGAATGGGCAAAAACTGGAAAAATTCCCTTTGAAAACTGGCACAAGACAGGGATGCCCTCTCTCACCACTCCTATTCAACATAGTGTTGGAAGTTCTGGCTAGGGCAATCAGGCAAGAGAAAGAAATCAAGGGTATTCAGTTAGGAAAAGAAGTCAAATTGTCCCTGTTTGCAGATGACATGATTGTATATTTAGAAAACCCCATCGTCTCAGCCCAAAATCTTCTTAAGCTGATAAGCAACTTCAGCAAAGATATATGTATTTTTTGTTTGTTTTTTTGAGACAGTCTTGCTCTGTCACCCAGGTTGGAGTTCAGTGGCCTGATCTCTGCTCACTGAAAGCTCCGCCTCCCAGGTTCATGCCATTCTCCTCAGCCTCTGGAGTAGCTGGGACTACAGGCATCCGCCACCATGCCCGGCTAATTGTTTATATTTTTAGTAGAGACGGGATTTCACCATGTTAGCCAGGATGGTCTCGATCTCCTGACCTTGTGATCTGCCCACGTTGGCCTCCCAAAGTGTTGGGATTACAGGCATGAACCACCGCGCCCGGCCCTCAAAGCTATTTTTATGGCTCTTGTAACCTGGTCAGACTGTCCTTTCGAATTATGGAAACAATTTTTGCTGCCAATATTTGAGTGAACCAATATCTCACAATCTTGCTCATTTTTTAACCAATTTATTGTTTTTGTTAAGATCTGGAAATCATTTTGATAACATTTGAATGTATTTATTTACTACATAGTCTCCTTTTTCCCTCTAGGTAGCATAACAAAGACTCTTGGGATATGTTTCAGATATCTGCCCTGGGACTCAGCTCTCCTATTTCATCTTCCCATTGACTAGGTTTAAATAATTCTTATATTTCTTTGCACGTGGTATGAACAATGATAAAGCACTGGAGCATGAATGTTCCCTAAAGCAGGGCTCATACTGGAGCAGTGTGAGAGAGTCCTTTTACATCTAGGAGATACACATTTATCCCACTACCCTGTATCCTTTCCTTCCTAAGCCTCACAACTATGAGATATTGTATTAAAATCAACTAAGAGAAGCTTAAAAAACTAAGAAGACCCATACGGGTCACTTTAGCCTGAGGCAGCCTGGTAGGAATGGGCAAAGAGCACATTGACTGAAGCCTCATAAGCTAACTGCATGAGACTTAATTTCATTATCTATTTTTTAAAACACTATATTACATTCAGCATTCAACATTTTTCAGAAAGAGTGCACATATTCTTAAATTGAAACAAAATACAAGTGTGAAAATTTTATTTTCTATTTTTACTACTGTGAGGTATCCTGTGTTAAGATTTTAATTCTTTTATAGTTTTTAAATATTATTTAAAATATTAATATAAGCATACAAGAAAAATCAGGGAAGACTGCAATGTACACTTATTTACTTATAATTACCCACCATTATCAAACTCCTATAATTAAGAGTTTTTAAATGTTTTTTATTTTTATATACATTACTACGTTGGCAAATGTTTTCATTCTTTTTTTTTTTTTTTTTTTTGGTAATGCAATTATAGTCTGCATACAATTCCTTTTCTTGCTCTGACATTTTCCCAAGTCAGTATATCTGGATAATAGTTCTCAAAGGGACTGTATATTATATTCATATGAAGAGATTTTAAAAGTTATCACCAAGTTCATCGCTTGATGTTTGAAAGTGTCTTTTAGGGCCTTTAGATCCTTGCTGGATTTTTACATAATTTTGAATTATGTTCCCCACATTGCTTATTTATTACAAAGAGAAAGAGTGAGATTAGAGTCATGCTGATATGAATGTGCTGATAATTTCACATGTATACATACGTAAAAAATCAAGTTGTATATCTTAAATATATACATTTTTGTCAATTATACTTCAATAAAGCTAAAACAGAACACTATAAACATGCTCACTTTTTACATACATATCTATTTTATTTTTCTAAAGCTATTAATGTACAAGTTTTACAAAGAATGTAGATAACTTACAATGGACTTGGAATTTGAAGAAGAGTCTGTCAGACTCAGGGCCAACAATACTATAAGTCCTGATTGTTTCCTTCTTAAGTATCAGGGCTGTGTGTGTGTGTGTACAAAGGTGTGTATGTGTGTGTGGATGCATATGTCTGCATACACACACATTTGCTGTTTATGCCTGGCATGTATACAATGTGGGTCTATATATGCACCTGAGCGGGGATTTTAGAACATCTGATGACCTTATCATTTCAAGAACTGTGGCCACAGATTGAGAAAGAAAGCATCCTTTCAGCAGTCTGAGCATTTTTCAACAAAAGTAGAGACTTGCCTATCCTCAGTCATTTCTGTGGGAGGAGTGGCCTCTCATTTTATGCTTTTGTAGGGACATCTATTCCCAGCCCATAGTTTATGAGCAACATTCTGTCAGCAGGCAGGAATAGTAGCTCACTATAATTAATTCCCTTCTTGCCTCCACACCTCTGAGAGTGAGAAATAAAAGGGCATTAAAGGAAAGGTAGTTACAACCCACAAAGGGACCACATAAAGTGTCACCTGTTGGCTAAACACATGGCTCCCTTCATGACTCCTAGTTCTGAGTTTCCATCTCACAGGGCAGAGAGAGTGTATGGCCAGCTGAGACCCAAGAGAGACACACTGGCAGTCTATCTGCATGATGTGGTAGGGGTATTAGCTAAAACTTTACTGAAAGTTAACATTCTGTATCAAAGGTTGTTCCTTTTCTTATGTGTGTTACATGGAAGACAGAAGAAAACAAAAGAGATGAGTTGCTGCTGCAATTTAAAGTATGGGGGCAGAGAGTTGAGTGTGATCTGCAGAAGTTCCATGTGACAACATAGAATAGTGGTGAAGTTACTTTTGTGGGCTTCAGTCCTCCTTGCCTCCCTTTGTAACATTAGCATCATAATACATGTCTCCTGCTGTTTCAGGGAAGAGTAAGTGGGTTTAGATATATGTAGTGAATAACACAGTACCTGACATATAGTCAGTTCTCAGTGCTAATAATCATATAAATTGAAAGCAATTAAAACACCCCCATTTATCTTCCCACGTGTAATTTCTAACACACATTCACATCATGCAGATTCATCCTCACAACACTCAACACTCAATTAAGGTAAGCATGCACTCTTGTTTCCCTTTGCACAACTTTTGCAAGTTGAATGGCTAGCTTGGTTAGATTCAATCCAGTGTCCTTTGCATTAAAGGAGCTGCCACCTAGAGAAGAGGATGATGTTTCTTCCAGCCATGGAACATGCTGCATGCCTCTGTGAGGGCAGCCATCAAAACTCAGGCCTGCTGTTCTCCTCTAGGAGGACAGGTGGTCTTAAGGAATAGGGACCTTCTAGACCAGAATCCTCACACCAAACTTTTAGTCCATGGTAATCACTTTATATAAAACTTTTTTTTTTTTTTTTTTTTTTTTTTTGTTTTTGTTTTTGAGACGGAGTCTTGCTCTGTCGCCCAGGCTGGAGTGCAGTGGCCGGATCTCAGCTCACTGCAAGCTCCGCCTCCTGGGTTCCCGCCATTCTCCTGCCTCAGCCTCCCGAGGAGCTGGGACTACAGGCGCCCGCCACCTCGCCCAGCTAGTTTTTTGTATTTTTTAGTAGAGACGGGGTTTCACCGTGTTAGCCAGGATGGTCTCTATCTCCTGACCTCGTGATCCGCCCATCTCGGCCTCCCAAAGTGCTGGGATTACAGGCTTGAGCCACCGTGCCCGGCCTATATAAAACTTTTATCTTGTTCACTTCTTCGAAAAATTTCAGATCATTGGTGTTTATTGACTTTTTTTGTTACTTTAAAAACAAGGGCAAGCCGGGCATGGTGGCTCACGCCTGTAATCCCAGCACTTTGGGAGGCTGAGGTGGGTGGATCACCTGAGGTCAGGGGCTCCAGACCAGCCTGACCAATATGGTGAAACCCTGTCTCTACTAAAAATACAAAAATTAGCCAGGTGTGGTAGTGGGCGCCTGTAGTCCCAGCTCTCCCAGAGGCTGAGGCAGGAGAATGGCGTGAACCCGGGAGGCACAGCTCACTGCACTCCAGCCTGGGCGACAGAGCGAGACTCCATCTCAAAAAAAAAAAAAAAAAAAAAAAAAGACAGCATTTTCTCCATACAATATGCATGCAGTTCAAGGTTCCCTCTTTTTTTAAAAATCAGGAAAAGTACATTTTGGAGACGGTTGGTACAACTCTAAGGCATGGATTTGATATCCTCTCCTCTCCAACAGGACATGGGTGAGGCGATGCCACAGTGTGACTTCATGCATCTTCAGAAAGGTACAGACAAAAGGCTTAGAGATTCTGAGGAAGGAGAATTCTACAGTAAAATGCAGATATCCCTTCCCTAGCATTTTTATCAGTCTTTGATAGTTTTTTGAAATAAGGAAAAAGCAACAGGTCGAGGGCTTTATTCTTTCAAAAAAGTGAAATAAAGACAGAACAGGGAGGCAAGGAAATATGAGAAAATTTCAGCTCTGCATTCTTGAGCCTTGTATCTTCAGGTTGCCAATTCAGAAAACACAAAAAGTACATAGTAGTCTTATGTTTAATTTTTTATCAGTAAAATATATCCATATACTCATTTTTAATTTGCTAAAACTAAAATCTGTTATCAAAGCATTCGGGTGCGAGGTGTCATTCTACTACTCTGGAGACCTGTCCTCTCTCATTATCATAAGAGCATGATTAGGAATGCTCTCACAGAGCCAAGGAGGGGAGGAGACAGTGAATTCTCTACCACTCATCCTATATTACTTTATTAAAATTCATATATTAGCATTTACTGAGCATCTGCTTTATGAAAGGAGGAGTTTTCCCTGTTCTATTATTTCTGGATTCCAGGATAGAAAGTATGTTATTCTGGAGAAACAGAGACTCAACAGGAGTGAGTACTGGTGCTGCAATATAGGATCCAGGGAAAGAGTGTGGATCAATCATCCCCTTGTGCTAGAAATGCTACCAGAGGTTTCCTTGTGGTCAGGTGGTATATATGAACACCACCTTCTGTGCTAGAAGATTATTATGCCTTGATGTGCTCTGGCTGGAGTGTGACTGCCAAATACTGGAAAGTATTCAGAAGGGTACATCATGATGGAGGTGGTGGTGGAGACAGAAAGAATCATTTATGTCATGGATTAACGGAAATTATACCACCTGAACTACATAAAGGATGTACAATTGTCCAGCCCAAGTTTTTTATCTGGGAGATGAAAAATCTGAGATTCAGAAAGGAAAGGTTACTTTATCTAAGTCAGCCAGTTAGAGAGCAGCAGGAAGATTAAAATTCACATACTCCAATTTCATGTTCGATGCTTGTTTTCATAAACACACATAAACAGGAAGTCTTGGGAAGAGAAGATATTAGCTGTGTCTTTATACCACCCAGAGGCTTCACCTCTCTCATGCTTCTAAAATAAAATACCAGGTTGATGTTCTGACTATGGGCCATAAACCAGGGTCAAGGAAGTCCAAGGAGACTGGTCGTCTTCCCAAGGCATCCTCTCTTCTTTATCAAGGACACTCCCACAGGTAGTTAAGACAGAGTCCTAACATGGCTATAAAACCACCACTTAATTTATCCCTTCCCCACTCTAGTCAGATAGAGGCCCAGTGCTTCCTACACCCATCCAGACTTAGCAGCTCCTGGGGCCAAAGTGGTGATATTTGTTCAACAGTACAGAAGACAGGTCCATGAACCAGACTACCAATGGTGTTGGGTTTAGGAAACGAAGACTGGAAATTGTAACGTCTTTTGTAGTTGTTTTGTATAGACCATACCTTTTTGGCAATGTTTATTTTTTCATCATTTGGATGTGCAAATATTTAAGCTCATCAAAGTGGTACAAACCTAACAAGATTTTCCCTTATAGACAGTAACAGTTAGAAAGGAACTTAAGCCTTCTTTACTCTACCTAGAACATAGGAAGTGCTAATAGTTGTAAGGTAAGCAATAAAAAAAAAAAAAGTTTACTGTATGCTCGCACTGTACTTCACCATGAAAATATAAGAGAAAACAAAACAGACATGGTCCTCCTGACATTTAGCTTATAATTTTTCAGATGTAGATACCTTAAATAATCAATTATAGTGGATCAGTGTCTTGTCGAGGTAAAGGTAATATGAGATTGAACCACAGGGACACTAACCTAGTTTAGGGAGGCTAAAATATCTTCACACAAGAAGGGCATTTTAAAAATTGTTTTGTTTTTTTTTTTTTTACTTTAAATTCCAGGATACATGTGCAGAATGTGCAGTTTTGTTATATAGGTATATGTGCTGTTTGCTGAACCTATTTACCCATCCTCTAATTCCCTCCTCTTGCCTCCCAACCCATAACAGGCACTGGTGTGTGTTCCCCTCCGTGTCCATGTGTTATCATTGTTCAGCTCCCACTTATGAGTGAGGACTTGCAGCTTTTGGTTTTCTGCTCCTGTGTTGGTTTGCTGAGGATGATGGCTTCTAGCTTCATCCATGTCCCTGCAAAGAACATGATATAATTCTTTTTTGTGGCTGTGTAGTGTTTCATGGTGTATATGTACCACATTATTCAGTCATTGATAGGAATTTGGGTTAGTTCCATGACTTTGCTATTGTAAATAGTGCTGCAATAGACATACATGTGCATGTGCCTTTATAGTAGAATGATTTATATTCCTTTGGGTATATACCCAGTAATGGGATTTCTGAGTTAAATGGTATTTCTGGTTCTAGATCCTTGAGGAATCACCATACTGTCTTCCACAATAGTTGAACTAATTTACATTCCCACCAGCAGTGTAAAAGTGTTTCTATTTCTCCACAGCCTCACCAGCATCTATTGTTTCTTGACTTTTTAATAATCACCTTTCTGACTGACATGAGATGACATCTCATTGCGGTTTTGATTTGCATTTCTCTAATGACCAGTGATGTTTAGCTTTTTTTCATATGTTTGTTTGCTGCATAAATGTCGTCTTTTGAGAAGCATCTTTTCATATCCTTTGCCCACTTTTTGATGGGGTTGTGTTGTTCCTGTAAATTTGCTGAACTTCCTTCAAATTTGTTTAACAAGGAGTTAAAATTTGTTTAACTCTTAATAAACATAAAATTGTTTGTTAATTTGTGTATGTTAAATTCTGGAAATCAAACCTTTGTCAGATGGGTAGATTGCAAAAATTTTCTCCCATTCTGTAGGTTTTCTGTTCACTGTGATGATGGTTTCTTTTGCTGTGCAGAAGGTCTTTAGTTTAATTAAATTCCATTTGTCAATTTTGACTTTTGTTGCAATTGCTTCTGGTTTTTTCATCATGAAGTCTTTGTCCCTGCCTATATCCTGAATGGTATTGTCTAGGTTCTCTTCCAGAGTTTTTATGGTTTTGGGTTTTACATTTAAGTCTTTAATTTCATCTTGAGTTAATTTTTGTATAAGGTATAAGGAAAGGGTCCAGTTTCAGTTTTCTCCATATGGCTAGTCAGTTTTCCTGGTACCATTTATTGAATAAGAGATCCTTTTCCCATTACTTGTTTTTGTCAGGCTTGTCGAAGATCAGATGGTTGTAGATGTGTGGTCCTATTTCTGAGTTCTCTATCTTCTTCCATTGGTCTATGTGTCTGTTTTTGTCAGTACCATGCTATTTTGGTTACTGTAGCCTTGTAGTATAGTTTGATGTCAGGTAGTGTGATGCCTCCAACTTGTTCTTTTTGCCTAGGATTGTCTTGGGTATATGAAGTCTTCTTTGATTCCATATGAA
This sequence comes from Piliocolobus tephrosceles, assembly GCF_002776525.5. Taxonomy (NCBI): domain Eukaryota; kingdom Metazoa; phylum Chordata; class Mammalia; order Primates; family Cercopithecidae; genus Piliocolobus; species Piliocolobus tephrosceles. The sequence continues at coordinate 25,697,574 of NC_045442.1, forward strand.
TTTTAAGGTCGTTTTTTTTTCTAATTCTGTGAAGAATGTCAATGGTAGTTTGAGTGGAGTAGCATTGAACCTACAAATTACTTTTGGCATTATGGCCATTGTCACAATATTGATTCTTCCTATCCATGAGGACAGAACATTTTTCCATTTGTTTGTGTCCTCTCTAATTTCCTTGAGCAGTGTTTTGTAGTTCTCCTTGAAGAGGTCCTTCACATCCCTTGTTAGCTGTATTCCTAGGTATTTTATTATCTTTGCAGCAATTGTGAATGTGAGCTCATTCATGATTTGTTTCTCTGCATGTCTATTGTTGGTGTAAATGAATGCTTGTATTTTTTGCACATTTATTTCATATCCTGAGACTTTGCTTAAGTTGCTTATCAGCATAAGGAGGTTTTGGACTGAGGTGATGGAAATGGGGTTTTCTAAATATAAAATCATGTCATCTGCAAACAGAGGCAATTTGACTTCCTCTCTTCCTATTTGAATAAGCTTTTTATTTCTTTCTCTTGCCTGATTGCCCTGGCTAGAACTTCCAATATACGTTGAATAGGAGTGGTGAGAGAGTACATCCTTGTCTTATAACAGTTTTCAAAGGGAATATTTCCTGCTTTTGCCCATTTAATATGATATTGGCTGTGGTTTTGTCATAAATAGCCCTTATTATTTTGATATATGTTTATTGAGAGTTTTTAACATGAAGGGATGTTAAATTTTATCAAAGGCCTTTTCTGCATCTATTGAGCTAATCATGTGGTTTTTATCTTTGGTTTTGTTTATGTGATAGATGGTGTTTATTAATTTGTATGGGTTAAACCGCCATGCATCCCAGAGAGGAAGCCAATTTGATTGTGGTGGATAAATTTTTTGAAGTTCTGCTGGATTCGGCTTGACAGTATTTTATTGAGGATTTTTTTGCATCCATGTTTATCAGGGATATGTGCCTGAAGTTTTCTATTTTTTTGATGTGTCTCTGCCCGGTTTTGGTATCAGGATGGAGATGGTACCATTCCTTCTGAAACTATTTCAAACCATTGAAAAGGAGGGACTCCTCCATAACTAATTTTATGAGAAGGCCTTTTAAGTTGAGATCTGATGGATCAGTAGAGGTTGGCCAGGTGACTCATATCAGTGTAGCACTGAAGCATTTTGAGGCTGGGGTGTGCAGGTTTCCCAAGTAGAAATATTGTAAGTTGAATTTTATAATCAACTTTTGTGGTTTTTCACCCTATCAAGAAGAAAAGACAAATAAAAATTAATGAAACCAATCACCTGGCTTATTATTACAGCAATCTGGGGTAGACTGCCAGTGAAGAACTGAGGTTCTCAGTCTAACAGCCTATGAGGAATTCATTGTTAACAACAGCCATGTGAGAGCTTGGAAGGGAAACCTCCCTCAGGTGATCCAGTGATGACCATAGCCCCTGTGAGAAAATAACAAATTTTTTTTTAAGTTGCTAGTTTGGGGGTATTTGTTAGGCAGAAGTAAATAATTAATACACCATTACGTGCTGGGACCAAGACTTGTTCAGCCTCATTTTTGTATGTTGTCTTTAAGTTCTTGTCCAAATCGGGGTATGGATGGGGGGCAAAAAAAATTTTTGTTATTTTTCTCAGTGAAGACAGAAACGATGAACCGCACAAATGTAGACATTGGATTTTTCATAGTCATAGAAGTCTGAGTCAGTGGTTGATTGACATGAAAGCACCCCATTATGCAGACACTATATCATAACACTGATTAATGCCTCGTCAAAACAAGGCCCTTGGGATTCTCAGCCTATGGTGCACTTTGGGCTAAAGGAGGTTAAGTGAAGAAGGTTGGAAGCCAATTCCAGAAGAAGAGCAGAAGCTGCTGCCATATTCTTTTCAATACAGCCTTTTTTACGAGTATATCTCCAGATGGCTTCCTTGGATGACATACGTCATTCCCAGTGAGTTTGTTTCCCTGGCCTCCTTTCCCTCAAGGGCCCCAAAAAACAGAGATGTGATTTGTAATCTCCTGGCAACCTGGGGCAGCTCTCATGTTAATAACCAAGGAGACAATTTTTTCCTTGGGGAATCAAGATTCCTATATGCCCTCTGCTTCCCACTTCTCTAAGGGGGAAATATTACTGCCAAGTATATTCTTAGAGATGCTTAAAAAGCACATACGCAGCAACATGTTCTGGCAGAAATATAGGCAAGAATAAGGATAAGCTATTTCTAGATAAAAATACAAGGAATGTATGCATACAAGAAAAACCAAGTTTATGTGATCTTTTTGCCTCTCCCACAGTCCTAGGGACCAACATCCCAAGAGTTTTGTTTTCCTTCTGTTTGTTTTAATATTTTGATTATGGAATATTTCAAACTTATCCAAAAATAATATGACAAACTCCTATGTACCCTCTTTTTCAACAATTATCAAGTCATTTATATTTTATCTAGACCCTTCACTCACTCCCACCCCTAACACACACAGGACAATATTTGATGCATTTCTAAGAAATGTAACATTGGTATGGGGAGGTATATATGATACCTACCAGTGGTATTTGTTTTTTCCTAGTACCATATGTGGAGTGAATCCATAGGTAGTGAGGTAATAGGACTTTTCCTAGATCTCCTGTTTATCAAACACGATTATATTGAATACTCATAATGATGCTCTAAAGAGAGTACTATTATTAATTTTATTTTACCAATGGAGAAACTGGTGTGATGAAATGAGGTCAGTTGCTCAAGGTCAAATGGTCAGCCCATGATTTGAAGTGAAGTCTCTCAGAAAACTGGTAAGAACACTTTACCCAAGAGTTATATGGTCCCTCAAAAGGATTAGATTTTCTCCTTTTCTAACATAGGCTTGTTGTTTGTTTTCCATGCAAGAGGAAGCAACACAAACCTTCACTTTTTGCTCTTTGCTGAAATAAGAAAGTGGGGCACCTAAGGATCTTGCAGTGCTTATGCTGAAAGCACTTTGTGAACGAAAGCCATGGCTCAGCTCAGGACTTCCAACTGGGATGACACAAAATCAAAAGAAAACAGTTTATTTCAGCTCTAATCAGAATAAAAGCAAATGGATCAATGTTTTCCAAATGAAACTTGTCTAGAATAGCACTTATTTTCTAAGTCTCACAGGTATTACAAACCAAAACAGGAAATGAAAAGCTATTAAAATAAATGGTCCAATAGTGTCCTTTAAACAACTATCAGCACTTCGATGAAAAAACTTTTACCCACCCCCACCACTTGTTTATTCTCTAAATTCAAACTCATATATCCTTCTTGGTATGTCAGCATTAAATTAGGATAAAGACTTCTAAGTCTCAGGTACTACTATTTGAAAGGAAGTTGAGATAAAATTAGAAAAAAAAAAAGACAAAGAATTTTTAATATATGTGAGTGTTATGTTTGTAGGTAATCTGTTGCTGGACCAAGAGGAAAGTTGATAAGACAATAAAAATATCCCAATATTAGTCAAGTATTATATTTTAATTTTATGTGCTGAAAAATATTTATTAATATGACATTTTCAGAATTTGCTTTTCCCATTTTCCCATGATGTTTACAGAGGATTTTTTGGTTCTCTCAATCTCTTTTCTCCCCTCATGTTTCTAGGAAGCATCTGGAGAAATGGAAGGAGGAGGAAGATAATAGGGATAAAGTAAAATAATAGCAGTCTCCATGTCTAATATTATTTTTTATTTGTACATAGAGTTGTGAAAGCGATGTAGTTTTATTGGGCTGGTAGCTTTTCAATGGGGTTTTAAGGAGGGTGGAGGAGGAGTTATTGTAGAAGGTTTTAAAATATATATATGAAGAGACTCAAGTCATTTTGTAATTACTTTTGTATGTCTGGATTATGTGTCTTTAATGGCCTCATTAAAGGGTTCCAGGCATGAACCCTGTAGGTCACAACTTTTATAAGCAGCCTGTATTTGTAGTGATCCTCCAGTCTATAGGAAGAGTTCAGCAATTTTTCCTCTGCATTCTTTCCTCCTCTGCTGACTTTTGCTTACAGTAGAAACAGCTGATTTAAATGCTTGCTCAGTACAGTGGAAAAGCCCTGGATTTGCCAAAAGTAAAATTTTGGTAAAGTAAATGAATGTGTAAAGAAGGACAAACAGCTTTGAAGGACTCTAGCATCAGTTTTTGAAGCTCTGCATGTGTTTTCTGCAATTAAAATCCCTTTCCATTTTCTCAATTTTGTATCTCCCCGAGGAAGCTCAAATCAGCCCTCTCCCTCAAATGCCTGCTTAATCTCCAGGGGAGGCTCATTCACAGAGACTGGGATTTACTCAAGAGGTGATTTGAGTATTTACAGAATATTTGATATCCAAACATTTTTTGCTTGAGCTGTTAGTCACTTTGGGAGGAATTCAACAGAGGTGGTTGTCACTGAAGAAGGCAGGGGTGGCTGCTGAACATTAGCGATCTCAGTTGGAAGCAAAAGTGCTCAATTTGCAGAGGAGACGTGGGGAGAGTGAGAGGACGCCCTGATATATTTAGCCAAATATAAATAGTGAACATGTATTAGTCATTTATTATAATGGCAGGCATTGTATTTCTTCCCTATAACCCTGAGAATTATGTTGTATTAATATCTCCCTTTCAAAGAAGGAAAATATGAAATTTAATGAGCTTGCAAACATTGCCCATGGTGTTTCAGGTAATAATTTTCAGAGCTGAATCTAAGTCTAAGTCTGTTTGATACTGAAGTTTAAACTTTTATTACTCTTTTTCTTCTCTTCAGAATGTTTTAGGTGGTGTTTGATCATTTAAATGGAACCTAGCTATCAAAGTACTGGGTTTTGGAAACATTTGTATTTAGTAAGAATATATTATATGAGTCAGGCTCTTTCTAGATATAGTGGAGGTCACAAAGATGAATAAAGTCCAGTATGTTTTCATGGAATCTGTAGGCTGTTAGAATAAGTTTTTCTGAAGCAAGGCAGATTATCAATGGCACAAGACAAGAATAAACAAAGGTTACGTGAGTTTACAGGTGAGAGGAGTTCCTTCAGGATAGGGGAAGAGAACTTGTGAGCTGGTTCTGAAATTCAGTGAGAAAGCTTTAGAGCACAATGAGCACGAAGCAGCACAATTGGAATACTGAACTACAATTCACCACTGAGAAGACTGGTTTGATCCATACATTTCTTTTTTGTTGAAAAGTATCCTCAGAGCACTTCAATTTTTCTAAAGGTTAATTAATGGATGCATCGAGTATTATGGTAAAGATTAATTGAGGTGGTGCTGGAGGGATGATGGAGAATTGAAAGTATTATGGAAATTTTCTGCTAAATCATTTTTCTGTGAAACAGCAATGGCTTTTTGTGTTTTGTTTTGAGACAAGGTCTCATTTTGTCACCCAGGCTGGAGCACAATGGCACAACCATAAGTTCTGCAACCTTGACCTCCTGGGCTCAAGGGATCCTCCCACCTCAGCTTCCTAGGACTACAGGGATGTAACATCGTGTCTAGCTGTTTTTTTTTTTTTTTTTTTTTTAATTTTTGTAGACACAGGGTCTCACCATGTTTACCTGGCTTGTCTCAAATGCCTGGGCTCAAGTGGTGCTCCTGCCTCTGCCTCCCAAAGTGATGGGATTACCAGCATGAGCCACTATGCCCACCAGAGACAGCAAATTCGATGGCAGCCACAGTATCAAATTCCTGAGTACATTTCTGAGTAAATTGTTTAAATCCTCACTCTAGTTAGGTTTTAATTTGCAAATCTAACAGCTAACTTCCCTAGAATGTGCAAAAGATAAAAAGTCCTGCGTAGATTTTGATTTAAAGTGTGTTTTGACCCTAGCTCAGGTCTAAGGAGTGGCTTAGGTACCCAAAGCAGAGAAGAAATTGTAATTTATTTTGAAGAAAGATCTTCTAGCATCTTGTGCCTTCCAGAAAATAGCTAGCACTTGTTAAAAAGCTAACGCTTGTCAGAAATAAATGCAAGAGGATTTATTTTCCTGATGCTTTATTCACACAAACATGTCACAGTAAAGTCAAGGTGTAAGTTGCCTCATACATTTGATTGGACTTTGAATATCACTTTGTAGAATCACTTGCTTGGGGCATGTCCAAAATGTTGGTTTGAAACTGCACATAAAGCCACTATTTGGTCGCCTGAGATGTTACTGTGAGATACTTCAATGACTCTTTTCTTCAAATCTTCTGCACAGTATTCTTCTACTTCACCAATATTTCAGTGATTCTAGGCTAAAAAGTTAAGATTATGTGAAAGTACATGGATTTTACTAACCAGAGTGTGACCAACAATCCCGGTATTCTCTCTGCAGATGACAGAAATGAAGTCTTTAAGGGTGTGGACCCTACACTGAGATCCTCTGGATTAGGATTTGCAAGTTCACCTCCTACTATGGGACAGTCAGAATGTAACTGCTGTTAAGAGTTCAGAGCCTTGACGAATTTGGAGTTAGACCATTGTTCAAATCTGAGCTCTACTAATTAATAGCTGTGCATTCTCAGATAAATCTGTTAACTTCTCTGAGTCAAGGACTAAGAGTGCAAGGGGAAACTTTGTGGAAGGAATAGATGTAGAAGACCTAAAATATGGAAAGGAGTCTACCAACATACCAATACTCCAAGCCTGCATTTGATAACATAGAGTTAGATGCATCTGAATGAATGTGGAAATTCTCATAAAATAGAATTGAATGAGAATGCTGGCCACTTCTAAGAATTACATTAAATTACTTGCATGATTTCTTTTTCAGACATATGTTCACTAGACTTCTCTGAGGCTCCACATTTTCCATTCCTGTTTGTGCTGTCCTCTTAGCCTAGAACATTCAGTGTTAGGCTGAGAATGCACTCCATCTGAGAAAGAGGGAAAACAAGGCAAGCATCTCTCTCTCTCTTTCTCTCTCTCTCTCTCTGTGTGTGTGTGTCATAGAAATATGAGCACTAAAGCTCAGATATGCCTGTCTTTTTACAGTTAGGGTTTACAGTAAAATGCTGCTAGGTCCTGAGACTTTGACTCTCTTGACAGCCAATGGGTTTGAATTTAGTATTTGTGGGGAGAAGGTTACCAAGTGTGGTGAAAAGTTCTGGCATTTCAATGTGAATTATCAAAACCTATTACTGTTGGATAATTCATCAGATATCAATGTTATGTCTTCTTCAGAGTCTTTGGAGTGTGAGAGGATTTTTGTGGTGATTGTGCTAGTTTTAGTGTTTTCTCATTTTCCTATTTGAACCAAGTGTTTAACTGTCGTGTTTTGATTGTGATCATTCCTCATGTGCACCATCTAATGACCACATTACCCACCTCCTTCACCCCTTGAAATCTGGAGTTTGTCTGCTAACGTGTCAGGTCATGAGCACTAGGATCAATATTACTGAATGCCAAGACATAGCCTATCTTCAGATTTAAACTCTGACTTAGCTTGGGTTCAACTACTGGAGGCCACTGTGCAATAAAAGTTGAAGTAGGATGGAAGAGGGAGAAATGCATAAAATAAAATGAAATACCATTATAAATATTAAGTCTATGGCTTCCCTCTTTTCTTGAAACAGAGCTATGGTATAAAGCAGGACTGTATTTACAATGAGTTAATGAAATTTTTATTTGAATAATCACACCCAAAGTTGCTTCCAATTTTTCATAATCTCTCTAAATGTCATCACATATTATTTGCTTTTTCCATTTTTCAAGACATCGTATTTTTAAATTTGTTCACCTGGTAAAACCTGTTGGTTTCTGCCAGAGACTTGTTAACTAGAAAGCAGCAATTTCCCTTTTTCATTCCAACCTCATACAATTGCCTGAACTAAAACATAATGAAAAACATGAACAATTTCGAGGAGCAGTACTGTTAGAAATGAGCTGAAATGTCATTGGATTTATTGGAAAACATCTCTGTAGAAAATCAGGACTGGTTTTCCAAGTTTGAGGGAGGAAAATGGTTTAATCAATATTGTCCAAATTGATTATAGGGAAATAGCAATATGTATTACACAAACTATGTTTTTTCATTGGAAAACATCGTGTTAAGTATTTTTAACAACAGAACTTGTTCAGAGCCTTTAACATATCACTGTGTAAGAGAATCCCCGATATAGTTTACAGCAACAATGTCTTTCTCTTAGGCCTTATTTTAGGACTAATCTTTAGTGAAGCACATTTAGGAAAGCTGACTTAGATTTCTTATTTTAACACTGATTTATTCATTCTGATAACTAGGATAGGAGCACATACCTAACCTTTACAGGGAAGATAGTATGAGGGTTCATTCTATTCATTCTATGACTACAATTTACATCTTGGTGTCTCTTTCAGAAACAGTCTTAGAAGGATGAAAAGATTGAGCCAAAATAAATAGCTTTGGAAGACACTCTTAGTTATAGTCTATCCAGTAGTCCTTCTACCTAACAGTGCTTCTTCTTGATAGTAATGTTTTTGTTTTTGTTTTTGTTTCTCCTCCCCAGGGAAGAGCCTGGCAGGGCGGGTAGTATTAATTGCAATAATGTTATTGCCCCTTTTATAGTTTTCCTTGCAACTAAGGGTTTCCAGGTGACTCAGTTATGGTAAAGGACACAAAAGGAAAATACTATTAGTAAAAGATGTGCATCTGAGAGGAGAGGAGATAGAGTTCTTGAGTTACCAGCTCTTTCGTTTCTGTTTGCATTGATTGTGTTTAGATGGCTTGTGACCATCTTGTAAAGGTGAGGCCAACATGTTCAATGTATACATTTAACTTCATTCTTTCTTTGATATAAGCAACTTTACTTCATTCTCTTTAACCTCTTTCTTTGAATGATTAGAGAAATGGCCAGTGAAGTTGATAACTTTTACTAATTTACACAATGTTCAAATAGTTTCTATTTTGACTTCTCTTTGACTTATTTTTTATTTTATGATGATCAAACAGGTAAAAGTTTCTTAAGAAACTTACCCATGTTCCTCAAAGGCACCACAGTAGGACCTGTGATATTTTAAAAAATGAAAGCAAAAAAGAAATATATAAAAGAAGTTCCTTATGATGTGGAGGTGCATTCCTTCTACACCTAAATTGTTTAGTTCTTATCATGAAAGGGTGTTGAATTTTGTCAAATTGCTTTTTCTGTATCTGTTGAGATAATCATATGATTTATATTTTTAACTCTGTTAATATGGTGAATCACATCTATTGATTTGTATGTTGAATCATCCTTGTATTCCAAAGAAATCCCACATGATCATGATGTATGAACTTTTAATGTGCTGTTGAATTGTTTGGTAGTACTTTGAGAAATTTTGCTTCTATGTTCGTAAGAGATATTGGGCCTAAAATATTATTTTTGTATTATCTTTATCTGGCTTTGATATCAGGGTTGTATTGGCTTCATAAAATGAGTTTGGATATGTTACCCCATCTTTAATTTTTTGAAAATGTTTGAGGATTGGCATTAAGTCTTCTTTAAATGTTTGGTAAAATTAACCAGTGAAGTCATATGATCCCAGGCTTTTCTTTGTTGGTGGATGTTTGATTATTAATTAAATCTTAGTCCTTATTGGTCTGTTTACATTTTCTATTTATTCATGATACAGTCTTGGTAGGATTTATATAAGTAAAAACTTATCTATTTCTTCCAGTTTATCTGACTTGTTGGCCTACAATTCTTAATAATATTTTTATATAATCCTTTTTATTTCTATTTCATTCATTGTATTATCTCCTCTTTCATTATCTGATTTTATTTACTTGGGTCTCAACTCTTTTAGTCTGGCTAAAAGCTGAAAACAATCAGCAAAAGGAAAAGGAAACCTATGGAAAAGGAAAAATATTTGCAAATGATATATCTGATAAGGGGTTAATATCCAAAACACATAAGGAATTCACATAACACAATAGCAACAAAACAACTAGCCTAATTAAAAACTGAGCAAACGACCTAAATAGACGTTTTTCCCAAAGATGTACAAGTTACCAGCAGGGTGAAAAAAATGTTCAATATAACTAATTATTAGGGAAATTCAAATCAAAATCCCAATGAAATATTACCTCAAAATTGCTAGAATGCCTATTAACAAAAAGTCAATAGACAGCAAGTATTCACAAGGATGTGGAGGGAAAAAAAACTTTATACTGTGGGTGGGAATATAAGTCGACTCACCCATTATGGAAAACCGTATGGAAGTAACTGAAAAAATTAAAAATAGAATTACTATATGATACAACAATCCTACTCTTGGGTATGTATCTAAAAATAAAAGTAAAATCAGTATTTCAAAGAGATATCTGCACTTCTATGTACACTGAAGTATTAGTCACAATAACCAAGATACAACAACCACCTAAGTGTCCATCAGTGGTTGAATGGAAAAGGAAAATGTGAGGATATATGCGATGAAATATCATTCAGCCTTAACAAAGAAGGAAATTCTACCACTTGATACAACATGGGTGAAACAGGACATTATGTTAAGTGAAATAAGCCAGACACAGAAAGAGAAATACTACATATTATCACCAACATTAGAAATCTAAAAATGTTGAACCCACAAAAACAGAGTAGTATGGTGGTTACCAGGTTCCGGGGGAGTGGGAGAAATGGGAAGATTTTAGTCAAAGGGTACAAACTTTCAGTTACAAGATGAATAATTTTTAGAGATCTAATTTATAGTATGGGGATTATACTCAATAATAATAAATGTACTGTACGCTTGAAACTTGCTAAGAGAAATCATAAGTATTCTCATCAAAAAAGGGCAATTATGTGGTGATGAATATGTTAATTAGCTTGATTATGGTAATTTCATAGTCAAATTATTATAGTGTATACCTTATATCATTTTGTCAATGATACTTCTATAAAGCTATGCAAAAGAAAAAAATGGACAACACGTACAAATGCATGTAATACATCAGGATCATTACTCATTTTAAAAAGCAATTGTTGTTGGCTAAAGTTTTAAATTTCCTGGAATCATTTCAGATAGGATTGCTAAAATATATTGTTCAGAGTCCTTGAAGGAACATTTCAGTTGTGTTGATTGTTCATTTTCTCTCTCTCTTTGTCTCTCTCCCCATCTCTCCCTTTCTCCCCTTTCTTTCCTCGTTTCCTTCCACAGCCCCCTCTCTCTTCTAATTCTGGTTGCTGCTAAGCTCTGTATAGAAACAACTGAGCATCTTGGCTGACAAGGACATTTCTAGGAGCTAGATTAGAGTCCTTGGGGCTAAGAATTACTATGTAAAGTCAAGGGTTCCATACAGAGCTCTAGAATTACAGATTATGGGGATGTAGTATTGAGAAAAGCTGTGTTGTAAGGGATGTTATTGACATGCTTTCATTTACAGTTTTGACACAGTAGTTGATGTTCTTAACTCTGCCTTCCAGTAGTTATCATGTACTCGAGGTTCCCAAATCTCAACTTGTCTCACTGTGGCCCTCCCCACTTTGTATCTTGTTTAAGACATGGATGAACTATGGCTGTGGTTAAGGGGTTCGAGAGTGGTAGAATGAATGAAGGTCCAAAGGCTCCTACTTACCTGTTCAAACTAACTCACCTTGCCTAACCTAATTACTTACCTATTTTCCATTTCCACTTACCCACCTACTTTCCTAACTTTCCATAATATAGTGAATGTTATATAAGTTAATGTTTAAAAATTTCTAAAAACGATAAGGCTGTGCTTTATATATTTTTTAACTTTCTATGTTGAGATCATTAGACTTAGAGCAGAGTTGCAAAAATAGTACTAAAAATTCCCAGATATTCTTATTCAACATTTCCTAATTTTAGTGTTATAACCATCATACAATTATCAAAATTAAGAAATTAACTGATAGAATGCCACTTACTGAACTAGAGTTACTCACATTTCACCAGTTTTACATGAAAATCCTTCTGTACCAGGATAAAATTCAGAACAAATGTATAGAGTTGTCATGTCTCCATAGTCTCCCCCACTATGAAACATTTTCTTTAACTTTTCTTTTTCATGAACTCCAAAGTTTTAAATTACACTGGTTAGCTATTTTGTAGAATATTTTTCAATTCGAATTTGATGTTTTTTGAAATTAGATTGAGATGATTCATTATGTAAAGGTCATGAGACCTCTGGGCATAATATGAGAGGGTATTATCCCCACCTTTGTAATAATAACTATTTTCCATAATTAGTGTTTTGGAGGCATCGGATATTATGAGACTATGTGAATAGCCTTTGCATCTTTTTTGTCAGTTTCAAAAACCTTAAAAACATGTATTTCAAAACCGAACTAAATATTTCTATGGTGCTGTAATGGTGATTTTCTAGTTTTCTCATTTTAGTACATTTATTGAGATTATTTTGTAAGAAAGAACTGTTTTCCCACACTCACACTTATTTATTAATTCAGTTATGTACTTACATTAGCATGGACTCAAGGATATTTATATTATTCTTTGATTATGATCCAATACTATCATTATTTATGTTGCTAATATTATTCTTGCTGTGACCATTGAAGTTTTTGCAGATTAGCTCCTATACCCTTTCAACATGTACCCATTCTATTTGGCACATGGCGGGGAGACTTTCTTACTTTTAGGTACCACATGACGTTCCTATATCACATTAGGTTTTGCCTGTCTCAGTCCTGAAAACAATCACTTCTAGTAAGTTGTTTTATTGGGGCATGGTACTTATAAACTGAGGCCTGGGTGTTTCGTGTTTTCAATGCTACTGTGGTGTCACAGCTCCTGCATTCTTTCGACAAACAGTTAGGAAATGTATGAATGTATAATAACCCATACACACACATGCACACATACATATATGTATAATTATTTTTCTCTCTGCATATATATTTTAAATAGGCCATAATGTCTGATTCCAATCTAGTAAAGGAGGTCTTATTTATTCTAGTCTTCACTGTTATTTGTAACTTCTTTCTCTGATGGTTTCTCTGAAACTGTCATTCAACACTAGTGTACATATAGACTTGCCTGCTCTTAAACAAGTTTATCAACCATATGCAGCGTTTGTGATTTTTCTCTGTCTTAAGTCTTACAGCATCCAATCAAAATAGCTTTGAAAGTGGTTATTTAGGTCCATCATCTTCAAAGAAGTGAGATTATTCATTGATAACTCAGAATCATTTGTTACAATCTACATTCTATCTTGAGTTCCCTCCATATCCTTGGAGATTTTTAAAAAATTTAAACAGTTACATTCATTCTTTGTGGTATATAGTTCTACCATTTGAAAACACACACAAACCCTACCAGAAATTAGATATTTACCAACATGATGTTATGTAGAAGAGTTCTATAACAGCAAGAAGTTCTTTGTGCTTCTCCGTTTTAGTCAAAAACCCACTCTACCCACACTTTTGGCAATTGTTGATCTATTTTCTGTGTGATTTTGGTAATTGCAAATAGAAATCACATGAAGTATTGACTATTGCTTCTTGCTTTTTACAACCTAGTAAAATGTTTTAAAGATTTATTCATATCACTGTGTAAGAACTGCTTCTTTGTTTACTTATCTTTTTATTTTCCTTTTTATTAAATGGCTCAGTAGTGTTTCATTATATGGGTATACAATGGTATTTACCTGCTTGAAATATACTGAGTGTTTTAAAAATTTGACACATCTGAATAAAGCTGCTGTAGGCATTTGTGTCAGTATGTGTTGTGTGTGTGTGTGTGTGTAGATACCTTTCTCTTATTTTGGGTAGATTACCATGTGAAAGAAAAATATCTTGGGGCTCCAAAATCACTAAGCTAAAGGGAAAAGTCAAGCTAGGAACGGCTTAAGCCAAACCTGCCCAAGCTTTGAATTATTTTATGCAAAGTCACCCCTCTCCTCACTGAGATAAATGCGTATCTGATTGCCTCCTTTGGAGAGGCTCATCAGAAACTCAGAAAAATGCAACCATTTGTCTCTTATCTGCATATGACTTAGAAGTCCCCTTCCCCATGTCTAGTTGTTCTGCCTTTCCAGACTGAACCCATGTTCATCTTACATATGTTGATTGATGTCTCATGTCTCCCTAAAATGTATAAAATCAAACTGGGTTCGGACCACCTTGGAAACATGTCTTTAGGGCCCCCTGCAGCTGTGTCATGGGCATGCATCTTCAACCTTGGCAAAATTAGCTTTCTAAGTTGACCAAGACGTGTCTCAGAATTTTGGGGTCCACACCTGTTAACAATTAAGAGTCGAATATCTGCGACATATGGTATGTTTATATTTAATTTTATGAAAAACTGCCAAACTATTTTCTTTTGCAAAGTGACTGTATCACTTTGTGTTCCTGATGCAATGTATAATCAGTGATGTATGAGAGTTCCAGTTGCTCCTTTTATTTCCAGTATTTGCTATTGTCATTTTTTAATTTCATTATTTATTCATTCATGCCATTCTAGTAGGTTTAGAGTCGTCTCTCATGGTGGTTTTTAATTTGTGTTTCTCCAGTGACTAATGATGTTGATCATATTAGTATATGTTTATTTGTTACTCATATAACATCTTTGGTGGACTGTTTAGATATTTTGCCCATGCTTTATTGGGCTGTTGGTCTTATTTTGAGTTGAAACCTTTTTCTATATCCTCAATTGAAGTTTTTTGTAAGAAATACCATTGGAAAACATATTTCTTTATATTTAAAATGGGATTAGTGGGCCAGGCGCGGTGGCTCAAGCCTGTAATCCCAGCACTTTGGGAGGCCGAGGCGGGCGGATCATGAGGTCAGGAGATCAAGACCATCCTGGCTAACACGGTGAAACCGTCTCTACTTAAAAAAAAAAAAAATACAAAAAACTAGCCGGGCGAGGTGGCGGCGCCTGTAGTCCCAGCTACTCGGGAGGCTGAGGCATCTCCGGAGAATGGCATAAACCCGGGAGGCAGAGCTTGCAGTGAGCTGAGATCTGGCCACTGCACTCCAGCCTGGGCGGCAGAGCAAGACTCCGTCTCAAAAAAAAAAAAAAAGGATTATTGTGTATGATTTTTATGCGGTTTTGCTTTTCTTTCCAATTTTCAATAGTATGTTTAGACTGTTCACATCTAATATAATTATTTTTAAAAATTAAACTAAAATCTGCCATTTGTTTGTGTATTCCATTCAATTTTGTTTCTATTTCCCTCTTTTTCTGTCTTACATTATTTAAATTATTAAGATTCCATTTTATCTCTGCTATTTACTTATTAAAACCTTTTAAAAAATTACAATGGTTTTCCTAGGATTTAAATTATATATCTTTATTAACTTGAAGATTACCTTCATATAATGTTATATAGTTTTAAATGTAATTTTAGAAACACAATTATGTAGTCTCAAGTCTTCCTATATTTGTGTCATTGCTGTCAAATATTTAACATGTTATAAATACACATATCCTTCCTGCTCAAGAATTTTTTTAATGTTTCTAAACAATGTGACTCAATCTCCAAATAACATTGTGCCACTCCACATGTAGTTTAAGAGCTCATAGCAGTATATTCCCAAGTCCTCTGTTTCATACATTGTGCCATTACTACGTTTTACATTTACATATATTAAAAACACAATTAACTGCCATTATTTTAGCTTTAAATGACCTATTATCTTTTAGAACAATTACAAATTTAAAAAGTTTTATATTATCTTTTACTTCATTTACAATGCTGGGCATTTTATTGTGCAGATCCAAGTTTCCAATCATTGATACAGGAGTTAAGAAGAAATTACTTTGGCTGATAGTGAGGATACAGAAGTCCTTGGTAAGGTTTTCCTTTTAATGAAAGGCAGCCCAAATCATTTTCCTTTCTAACAAAGAGCAGCCTGTAAAGTCGAGCTGCAGACAGAGATGCCAGCAGCTGTGCCAATCATGTTCAAAATGGTAGCTCCATCTTCCCTTGTCTGCCAGCCAGGTGTACAGTAAGGAGCAGACAAGATGGCACGGGCCAAGAGGGAAGTTCATTTGCATAATAAGATTAGGGTGGGGCAGCCAGCCTTCTCCTCAAGCTGTGTAAATGTCATTAACTTTACAGCCATTGATTTTTTTCTACTCAGCGCTACTGAGTCCTCTGATGACCTATCAAAAGCAGTTCTCTTTTCAGTTGTATTTTTCACTTGAATTGTTCATATTTGAATGTTTCTTATAGTTTCCTTTTTGTTTTTGCTGAACTTCTTCTTCTGATTTTGCATGTGGTTCACCTTTTCCTTTAGAACCTTTAGCATATTATGTTTGTTTTGAAGCTGTGGTAAGGTTCCAATATCTATGTCATATCTGATTCTCATAATGCTGACTGCTTGGTCTTTGGAATTATGTGGTATTTCTGTGTGTTGTTTTTAATATACCATAATTCTTGTGGAAAGGTGAATATCTTGAAAAGAATAGTAGAGACATATGTAACTAGCTATATGTCTAAACATGACCGAAGCGTTCTTCCTGGTAGGACTTTAGTGTAAGCATTTGAGTTTTTTTAGTTGGGATTTGGGCTGGGTTTGAAGTTTATTAATGTGACTATCTTCGCTGGGCCACAGGCTTTAAATTCCTCTAGCAAAACTGTGTTTAGAGTAGGGGCTTATTTGTCAGATAGTTTTTCTCATAGTCTACATCACACTGAGCTTTTGTATTCCACCTCTGAAAGAATATTTTTCATACTCATGTCCCTTTCCTATCCCTATGCAACATTATTTTCCAGTTTCTTATGATTTGAATCTTAGCCTAGTGAGAGGCATGCAGGATGTTACCTGTTATTCTGATTATATCTTGGTTTTAGCAGGCACAATGGCCGTGGGTGTGTGGTCTTGTCAATACTCCTGATATTCCGTGGCTATAGAACTAGATTTAGCATTTTCCCCACCCATACTCCAGGGATAGATTTTTTTTTTTTAATCTGTTTTCCTCCTCCAGCTGAGATAGATTTTCACTAGTGTCCTTAAGGTGCCAGCTTGTTACCCTCTGAATCAGTATCCTGAGGCTGCTCTAACAAATTACCGAAGACTTGGTGGCTTAAGACAAAATAATCACTCTTAGTTCTGGGTGCTAGAAGTCTAAAATCCAGCAAGGTTGTGCTCCCTGTGGGTACTCTTAAAAAAAAAAAAAATCCACTAGTTACCTCTTCCAACTTTTAGGGACAGACCTGGTGTTCCTAGGCTTGTAGCTTTATCTCTAACTCAGTCTTGATATCACCCTCTCTTCTATCTTCTCCTCGGTGTGTCTATCTTTTAAGAACATGTTATTGCATTTAGGGCCCACCCAGATAATCCAAGATAAGTTTCTGTTTTTAAAACCCTTAATTTAATGATACCTTTTGTCATATGACTTAATTTCATAGGTCTGGGAATTAAGGAATGAATATATCTTTTGAGAGGTCACGATTCAGCCCATTATATTTTACAACTCAGATAATAGGGATAGGAGAACAGCGTCCAATGGAGCTGCATGATTCTCTGGCAGTGGTTACTATTCCCTCCCCCAGACCTGCACCTCAAGAAACATTTTGTTAGGACTTACTACAGTCTTTTTTGTAAGCTCTTGCTGGGGTAACTACATAAAAAAAATCCCAAAGGAGGGTATTGACATCTTGAATTTCTGTCATCTTCAGGGACATTAAACTTTATCACCAGTACACAGTTGTCCCCTACCAAATTCTCAACCAAACTCTTATTACCAGTATCCACTTGTGTCAAACTTAAGCCAGTGTTTGCATGTTGTCTTTCCTTGCAGGTTTTTTTCTCCCTCCTTAAACATTTTTTCTAGTTTATTGCCTTGCAATTCCATCTTCCTGATAGGATCAAGAAACGTTGTGAATTTGCATGGGGTATCATCACTAAGAAATGTAGTAAGCTAATTTCCCTCTTATAAAATTATATCTTACTGTTAATTTGCACATTCTGATTAGTAGTAAAAAATGTTTCATGTTTGTTTAAATAGTTGAGACTTCCACTTACATTTTTATTTAAGAAGAAACTTCATCACATTTAAAGAAGGACTGAACTGCTAACCAAGGTCATATGTTTAACATTCCAGAAGCTATTTAAACATAGGCTCAAGAACTACTTGGTAGAAATGTGACAAACATAATTAGAAAGTGATATTTGGGGCCAGGCACAAATGGCTCACACCTGTAATCCCAGCACTTTGGGAGTCCGAGGTGGGCAGATCACCTGAGGTCGGGAGTTTGAGACCAGCCTGACCAACATGGAGAAACTACATCTCTACTGAAAATACAAAATTAGCTGGGCATGGTGGCAGGTGCCTGTAATCCCAGCTACTTGGGAGGCTGAGGCAAGAGAATTACCAGAACCTGGGAGGTGGAGGTTGCAGTGAGCTGGGCAACAGAGGAGACTCAGTCTCAAAAAACAAAAAAAGTAGTATTTGGAACAAAAAAACTTCAAGTTTCTGTGAATCCTGACAGTGTAGTTGGAGATAAAAAGCAACATAAAAATGAGGTATCTCGAAGTGCAAAAAAATGTCCCCTTTAGATCTTGCCTCTGTTTCTTCATTCCTACTCTATTCTTTCTTCATTCGCTGTGCCCCCAGACTCAGGAACAAGTTCTTGATTTTTTTTTTAATCAACTGGTCACTTTCAGATTAGTATCTCCTACAACCTGCCAAGTTTTAACCTAGAAATTGCTGTTTCTCATCCTCATTGTCTTAAGATTCTATTTTCCTCTTTCCAAGGGAAATTTTGCACTAATAAGTTAGAGTTCAATTTTAAAGCTAAGTAGCCACAGTGGTTATTAAACAAGGGGGTGGTGAGATAAAAGCTGGATCTAATTGAAAGTACAATCAATTTAGCAATTTTTTTGGCTAATTTCTAATGATTGATTAATAGACTGCAGAATACTACATAAAACTCTAAAATCTTGATTTTTTTCAGGGATGTTTTGGGGAAAACAAAATTAGAAAAAATTATTTTGATTTTTGTTTTGAATTTTTTCTTGCAGACTATGATATAGAGATTTGATTTTATTAGAGTGTAAGTATCCATCCCAATGCCTCAGAAGTTTATCAGTCTAAGTCAGAGGTCAAAATAACAAAAGCTGTCCCAAAGGATTCATTCTAAGTAATAAAACTGAATAATGTTTGTACCTCTGTTTTCCATGTTAATGCCAAGGTACAGAGAAAAGGAACCTTTTAATTCCCATTTCAGGAAGACGTAATCTTCCTATTAAGAATTTATTGTGGATCAATGGACAGAAATATCCAAGGGATGTTTTAGTCCAGTCAAAGTCAGTGAGGTCAACAAATCTGTCTTCCTGCCTCTAAAGAGTTCTCAGGAAGATTAAACAGCTGATATCATCAAAAGATGTGTAGATAAGGAGTTTGCAGAACTCAATTCTCATCCTAATCTTATTATTGACTAGTTTTGTTACTGGACAAATTTATTCAGGTCTATAGGTTACTCAATTAAAAAATCACAGAAATAGAACCTAACAGTCCCAAGGGCAGCTGTACAATTCTGTGGGACAGACATTCTTTCATATTTTAAAAATTGCCAAGCAAAGTAATTTCGTATATTTCCTATAAGGTATTCCCAAAGATATATACAGAGACAGTATATATCTTGCACTGTACTTAAGTATCTTAGTGTGTGTTTTTTAAGGAAGTTGGGTCATATGCATGTTAAGTAGTCTCCATTGAAGTTTCTCCACCACATTTGGTAATTGTTTTGTCAGTCAGAACCTCAGTGATCGTAAGCATTTTTGGCACCTGATACTGTTGAGGTTAAGAAAAGTCAGAGTGTAGTGGTTAATTATATGGGTTCTAGAGTCAACTGGCCTGAGTTAGAATTCTCAATTATCTTTCACTAGTCATGTGACCTTAGGCAAGTAAATTTAACTTCTTGAATTTTAATCACTCTTGCCTGTAAAATTATGACTCTACTAAACCAACCCACTGAGCCAAATGGGAATGTGAAATAGGCCTTCTGTGTAAATAATAGTGTTAGTACATAAGGGCAATCCAATATGTGATAGTTATTATTTTTATCAGCCCAAATCCCTCTATGTGAGCTATTTTTAGAAGCTATAAAGGATTGTATAAAATATGGCTAATGTTTCTGGGTAAGTTGTGGTATAAAACTGTTTCCTTACTTTGTTTTTCTATTAAAAATTGACATTATTAAATCAAGCTAATTCTGACTCATAGTCCTCACTTCTACCTCTATCTTACCAAGTTTTTGGTCTTTCTAGAATTACTTTATTTCATACAATAGTTCCCTTGTGAGAAATTTAGAGACATAAGAGAATTTTCTCATTGATTATTTGGCTTTTAGTCTGCTAAAGACAGATACCTCTATGCAGCCTATTCAGATTGAGCAGATTGTTAAAACCAGACTTCTCCCCAATTTATTTCTCAGATATTTACTGAGCATTTACTATGTGTCATGTAAACTTCTAGATGCAGTAGTGGACAGTGAGAATATTGGGAATTTTAATTTTTTTTCTTGCCTCAGTAAGTGAAAGTCTGCTGTCCACTGACTCTTCATTACCACGAATGTCAGAATTCAAATCCTCAGGAGCTGAGAGATCTCCATGAACTGTGGTTGGTGGTGATAGGTTTAGTAAAAAGTCCTCACCCAGACAAGCTCTCACTCCAAAGACTCCTCCCATCCGAACTGCAAGTGGAGTCTGCAGCCTGAAGGAAGGGGCCCATTCCCTGCCTCTAAGGCTTACAAAGTTCCTTGATTGTCCATGGGTGTCCCTTTCTTTCAAGTTTTACATTCTGAGGTTTTATTTTTTGTATTCCTTCCTGGATTCTCCCCTTCCCTTAACTTTAGATCTCTAATGTGAACCACCTTTTGCATTTTCTCTTTTTTTAAAAGTTTTAAAATATTTTATTGACAGATTATGTATATTCAATGTGATGATTAGATATTGTACACGTTGTACAATGATCATCACGATGAAATTAATTAACCCAATCTACCAGTACTCATGCTGTACATTTGATCCCCAGAACTTATACATCTTGTAACTGAAAGCTTGTACCTTTTAGCCATCCTCTCAGTGCCCCTGCAGCTGCTGGCTACCACCTTTCTACCCTCTGCTTCTATAA
The DNA here is from genome assembly GCF_002776525.5 of Piliocolobus tephrosceles. Lineage (NCBI taxonomy): Eukaryota > Metazoa > Chordata > Mammalia > Primates > Cercopithecidae > Piliocolobus > Piliocolobus tephrosceles. Next base: position 25,718,542 of record NC_045442.1, read on the forward strand.
GTTTCCCTTGTTTAGATTCCATATTTAACTGAGATCATTTCTCTTTCTTGACTCTCCCCATGGAAGGAATATTGCAAATGTGCTTTTTTCCCCTGCAAATAAAACATTTTGTTTATTATACTAATAAATCCTCTTTGGGTTTACCAAACACCCACAGAGGCTCTGAAGAATTTATATGGAAATTAAGGCAGCAATACATCTGCTTAATTAGACAGAATTAGACAAATGTACTCATAAAAGGAAACAGGTATCTGCTGGAATGGAAGGAGGACTGGGCTGGGAGGGGAATTCCTTTTCAGCTGTTTTCATAGGTTAATTTAGGGGTCGTTATCATGCAGGCTTCAGTCTCCTGGGATAATACCCTGCTCCACAGGAAAGGAGAGGATAAGTTCTCTTTTACATCCAGTAAAGAATTCAAATTAACCTCTCTCCCCACTGTATGTAATTAATACCAAATTTAAGGAAAGCAGGTTGCAGATTTCCAAAAAGATGGCAGTGCTTTAGCAACTTTACTAGTATAGGAGTATTGCAGGTTAGACTCACCACCTGGAATGTTTTAAAAATGCTTATGACTAGGGTCACCTAAACCCAATTAAATAAGGTATGGATCTCAGTGTGAAAAAAATCAGAATTCAAAATTATTGGTCCACGTTTTCCACCAGGCCTGTTTAAACAATTCAGTAACAACAATGGGCCCAATTAAAGTTGCTCAACTTTCTTTTTTAACACATTCATGCAAGTACTCAGAACCAATACGGACATTGACAAATGCAAACATAGACAAGACACAAAGAAACACCATGCTCATGGTAATACACACCCAGATACAGACACAGAGGAGATCACACACAGGAAAGAGATCCAGAGATCTACAGACACTGATCCATACAGACTTAGGTACTGGTACACAGAGAAACAAACATATATGTATTTGTACACATTCAGCAGGAAATTTATATGAACTTAGTCTGATGCACACAGAAAGACCATCTGAAATATTCTACAAAGAGATAAGTAAGAATCATAGAATGAACATTGTGGTTTGTAAATTATATCTAAATAAGGATGTTGAAAACATAAGAAAAAGTATCACTGAGATAGACACCTAGCAAACAAAAGCATAAGAGGAGACGCACATACTCAGGAACTCTTCTTTGGAAGTTTTGAGGTCTTTGTGGTGTATAGGCTCTTAGACTAGCATTGTGGTGTTATTTGCTGCCTATCAGTGGATATATTTTTTGTCAAGCTCACTTGCAACCTCCTTGGCTCCTTGCCCAGGAGAACGATGTAGAAGGCAGGGTTGGAATTATAACCTTCAAAAAGATAAATTATACATATTTTATTGAAAAAGCAGGTTCTGCTGAAATTTTCCTCTCATGGGAACCCGGAAATTTGCATAGCAGGTAAAGAATATTTCACTGGTTTTGGATGCTGATGGAGCTGAAGACAGCAGAACAAAACAGCCTGTAATAATGATAATGAATAATATATCTGTGGTCTTTTATAATATAGTAAGTTTTCTTGTAACTAACTCAGTTAATCATGACAATAGTTGTTCCCTGTAATTTCATTTGATCTTCAGAGCAAACAAGTGAATAAAAATTATCAACATTTTACATTTGTCAAAATTAATGCTGAGAGGGTTTATATAACATTTTTTAGGTCATCCAGCTACTAAGTTACATGTTTTAAAGTCAAATACATGTCTGATGGACTCCGAATCTGTGTTTTCAGCAACTGTATGACACTGACCTCTGCAAACAATGAGCAAGCTTGGGGTTGATCTTACGGCTGTTCTTACTTTGCATACAAACAAACTGAAGATCAGAGAGGCTACTTTGTCCCAGGCTCCTGGGGGCACACACAAAACTTGAATCTAAGGTTCTGATTCCTGTTCTAGGACTGATCAGACCCAAGAAATAAGCCTTTGAACCATTCCATGGGCTATATGTAAACTGGACTCGGTGAAGAAACTGAAGCTTAAGAAATGTGGCTGAGCTAAAACTGCAATGGCCAGGCTTTGAGCATACTCCAAAGGATTCTGGATTCTCCTAGAAAGCAATGGGCTCAGAGGACTTCTCTACTTCTCCCACTTCTTTATTCCTTCTCTGGGGACTGTGACACTGCTTTCTCTGGCATTGGGGTTAGTGATATCTCAGAAAGCTCATGGAGGGGGCTACATCCCAACCCCAAGAGCAGTGGTACAGCCTTGACTTCAGGAGAGGTTTCATCTGTTTGCCATTTTCTTAAAGTGGGGGTTTGGCTAGAATGATAAATGATCACACTGGAGATTACATTGATCACATTGTAGAATTTTCTCTAAATACTTTTCCCAGAATCTGAGTGTGATTATGAACTTTCCTGTTCCACAATTTTTCAGCATGCATCATATTCTCGGCTCTGTGATTGGCTCTATGTGGATTAGGGTGAAAGACCAGTTCCAAAGAGCTTATGCCTTAATTATGAAGAAAAATGATGATTACATATTATGTAATAACTAGAAATCATTAGGCCATACATTCTCAATAAGGCAAGAATTGGTTCTTGGGGAAGGGCAACAAATGTTAGATGGTACAATGATTTGTAGCTCTCTCTCCAAATTTCAGCCCTTCCTGACACAATCTTTAATATTCCAAGGGTAAATGATTGGGATAAAAAGATGTTTTAAGGTTTCTTAGGGAGGTGATAATGAAACAAAAGGTCGATAAATACTGTGTTAGACTATACATCACAGATCTTCATGTTATTCATATTACCATTTCAAATTGTTGCCAACTTTAGAAATTAGTAGATTTTATTTTAAAACGTAAATTCCTGGTTTTTGTTTAAAAACAAAATTAAAAAGATCTTGCAAATCTGGGTCCATGGTTCCTCTGGCAATAATTGGCCAGGTCTGGGGAGCAGCCTCACCTTTAGGGAGGTCTTGTGTGTCTGTTGTTCACCCCATTCCACGATTCACAATTCATTATGTCCATTCTGACCTGACTTTCTCATGAAAGTTATTTGTTTGGCCACTGTAGGGATCTATGTACATTCTCAGTATTCAGATAAAAAATACAAATTCAGCAACGGATATCTTAGCTGTCTAGGGAAGAAGAAGTCAGCAAGAATTTGAGTGTTAAATGATGGATTCATAAAGGAAGTGGGAATCAAAATTTCTTAAGTCAAGATTGAGTAAGGCAATGAAAGAGGATTCTTGAGTGAAAGGTCCGTAAGAAGAGGAAAAGATTAACACAAAAGTAAATTCTGATGCACAAAAGACCAACTGTTCAAAGTGAAACTTTAAAACCTTTAGAATATAATGTAAAACATATTTACAGGTTTAGGTTTGGAAGAATTGTCTTTTTTTAAAATGACACAGGAAAGGACAAACCATAAAGGAAAAAGTAGATAAGTTTGAATTCATTAAATGGAGAAACATCTGTTCATCCAAATATATCATAAACAAAGTAAAAAGACAAGGAACAGACTTTGAGGAGATGTTTGCAATGCCTAATACTGACAAAAGATAAGTATCCAGAATTTACAGAGAATGTCTACAAATGAAAGAGATAAACAATCCGGTGGAAAAAATGGTCCAAATGTATGAAAATGCCATTACAAAAGTTAAAAGCTAATAAATATATCAGAGCCTGCTCAATCTGACATAGTGTCAGGGAAATATAATTTGAAACCATAGGAAGACATCATTCCGTAAGCATCATACTTACAGGAATCTAAAGCTAAATGACTCCTAAGGGCTGGGCAAGGACATTGCAAATTTGTACATTTCATGCAGTATTTGAGTCAGGGGTGCTCTCTTTGGAGGACAATTGACAATATTTAATAAATTGTATTATTTACATACCTTTTGACACAACAAGTCTGCCACTAGGTATGTACCTTGAAGGAATTTTCACATCTGTGCAAAAGAGGATGAAAACTTGAATGTCCATGATATCATTGTATAGGATTGGGAGGAAAACTTGAAAACATCTTAAATGATCCCCAACAGAAAAATAAAAAGATAAATTGTGATGTATTCATAAAATTAAAAAGAATAATAGGGAAAAATAAAAATAATAATACAACAATAATATCAAGTTAGCTAAATCTTGAAAACTTTGAAAGGATAAAAAGGTACAGAAATACAGTGTTATAATTTTACTAAGTATAAAAGCATGTAAAACAGAAAACTGAATAACCTGATCGCAGGGGAGCTTGGAAGAGAAATGGGTCTGTGTAAAGGGAGATAAGGCTGCCAAGATCTGGCCCAGGGCACATTGAGGCCTGGAGCAGGAAAGCATGTGGAAAGCTCAGTTTGTTGTAAAACTTTGAAAGTTGCTGTGCTCTCATTGTCTGATCAAGCAACCATTGACAAGGTCTTTTCACAAGGCTGTTACCCGGGGGAAAATAGCCATTGTAGATTAATGTAGAAGACAGTAGTTTCTAGTTTTAAAAATTGTATTTGAAAAAATAAGAGTCTTTACAGAGCAGCTAGTCCTGAGAGGAAAAAAAAATCAGTCAATGTTATCTTTGGTGTAAGGACATTGTGTAGGAGGAAAGACTTAGGCTCTCATAGATCATGCACTAAATTAGATAAACTTGATCTCCATGTTCAGATGCTTTCTATGACCTTACTGTTCTCGCTACCCTCTATCCAGGCCTACAGTCAGTCTCTTGCATACGCTCAAATCTCCCCAAAGCTGTCTTTTCTAGGCTTGAAATTTCTACTCCCCCTCTCAAAACCCCTAGATCTTTATTATTCTCTGAATCAAGTCTCGGTCCTGAAGCCTCTGAGGTGGTGTGATGTGTCTTCCTTTTTAAATAGACTTTATATTTTACAGAAGTTTTAGGTTCACAGAAAAATTGAGCAGAAAGTATAGAGGTTTTATAAACCCTGTACACCCAGGCTCAACCACTTTCGCTATCCACATTCTCACCAGAGTGCTACATTTGTTACAACCTACATTGACACATCATTATCAACCATCATCCATAGTTATATTAGAGTTCACTCCTGGTAGTGTACCTTCTATGAGTTTTGAAAAATGTATAATGACGTATTAGTCCATTTTTGCACTGCTATAAAGACATACCCAAGACTGGGTAATTTATGAAGGAAAGGAGTTTAATTGACTCACAGTTCTATATGGCTGGGGAGGCCTTGGGAAACTTAAAATCATGGCACAAAGCGAAGGGGAAGCAGGCACCGTCTTCACAAGGTGGCAGGAGGGAGTGAATGAGAGAAGAAGGAAGTGCCACGCTGTAAAACCATCAGCACTCCTAAGACTCACTATCATGAGAACAGCATGGGGGAAACCTCCCCCACAGTCCAGTCACCCTGCATCACGTTCCTCCCTTGACATATGGGGATTACAGTTCAAGATGAGATTTAGGTGGGGACACAGAGCCAAAACATACCACATATATACCCACCATCATACAGAATACTTTCTCTCCTGAGGACTAACTAAGCCCTGATTGTTTTATCTTGCCCAAATTCCTGGGGAGTCATGCCCTACAAACCATAAATTATCAGATGAGTTTTGTCTAACCATATACATAATGACTTACCTTCCACCCTGACCCTGGCGTAACATTACAAACGAGACAAGGAAGAAAATCAAAATATTTTACCCCCAAAACATGTTTCTTTGCCATATTTTGAGATGGTGCTGCAAAGCTGTCCTTTGTGGGGAAAATGTGCATCTGTAAAGAATCTCCATTAACATAGCTAGATCTTCTTCCAGGCCTTCTCAGTCCTGAAGAGATTAAGTAACAGTCTGGCATTTTTTAAAGATCTGAAAATTAGAAACATTCGTCATCTATTGTCTTTCAGGGCAGCCACTGTAAGACTTCAAAAGAACCTTGGCCTCCACAATCTTTTATCTTAACCTGAACATTTCCTTTATATATTGATCCCAGGTCTTTAGACAAACTCAACCAATTGTCAGTCAGAAAATGTTCAAATTTACCTATAGCCTGGAAGCACCCTCCATCCCCACACTCCCACTTTGAGTTGTCCTGCCTTTCTCAACCAAACCAAAGTATTTCTTAGATGTATTTGATTGATGTCTCATGCCTCCCTGAAATGTATAAAACCAAGCTGCACCTCGACTACGTCGGGCACAAGTTCTCAGGACCTCCTGAGGGCTATGTCACAGGTCATGGTCACTCATATTTGACTAAGAATAATTCCCCTCAAATATTTTACAGAGTTTAACTCTTTGTTAACACTCCCTGAAAATCTTCCATGTTACACCTATTCATCACTCCTTTCCCACTATCACCCCTGACAACCATATATCTTTTAACAGTGTCCACAGTTTTGATTTTTTCCAAATATCATATAGCTGAAGTCATACAGTATATAGCATTTTTAGATTGATTTATTTCACTTAGTACTAATATGCATTTAACGTTCCTCCATGTCTTTTCATGGCTTGATTGCTCATTTCCTTATAGCAATAAATAGTATTCCATTGTCTGGATGTACAATCATTTATTGTTCATATTGTTCACTGCACCTGTAACCAAAGCACATGTTCGGTGGCTCACTGCTTACAGAGTCCAATTAACAAGAGCAAGGTCTGAGATTGAAGAAAATGATTTTCTATCCTAAAGCTAGCTTAGAGGAAGTAGTACAGCTTCCTGCCTTAAGGGTACCGCTTCCACTTTGGGGTGGAAAGCAGGGCCTTTTAAAAGGAAACGAGGCATGGACAGCATGCAGGGAAGGGGCAAGCGAGTGGGGGTCTGCATGAATTATCTACTGGGTGGTCAAGTTGGAGCCTTCGTGGGTAGAACTGGGTTGTAAGGTGGCTGTTGTCTTGAGATACCTTCCAGGTAGGAGAGAATTTCATAGAGGCCATACTTTAGGTTGTACATTGACTGTTGTCTCCTGAGGCAATGGTCTGGTAGGAAAGAGTTCCGGCTCTGGAGCTTCTAAGTAAGCAAATAGTTAGATAAGCTCGCCCTATAAGGAATATCTGGTGAAGGGAAGATAATGGTTATAATTGAATTTCTGAAGAGTTAAGTAGGAAGTGGGGAAAAGGAGGAAAGAGAAAAAAAGAAAACATAATTTAAAAAATAACTCATTTTCATTCTCTTAGAAAAATGATGGTACTCAGTTAAACACCTACTGAAAAGATATCTTGGCTACTTCCGAGTTTTGGCAATTATGAATAAAGCTGCTATACACATCTGGGTGCAGATTTTTGTGTAGACATAAGTTTTTGACTCGTTTGGGAAAATATCAAGGAGCAAGACTGCTAGGCTGTTGTAAGGTAAGAGTATGTTTAGTTTTGTAAGAAACTGTCAATCTCTTTTTTAAAGTGACTGTACCATTTTGCTTCCCACTAACAAGGAGTGAGAGCTCCTGTTGCTTGACATCTGTGTCACCATTTGGTGGTGTTAGTGTCCTGTATTTGGGCGATTCTAGTAGGTAAGTAATGGTATCTTATTATTGCTTTAATTTAAATTTCCCTAATGACACATGATGTGGAGCGTCTTTTCATATGCTTACTTGCCCTGTGTATGTCTCCTTTGGTGAAGTGACTATTCAAGTCTTTTGCTCATTTTTTAATCAGGTTGTTCCTTTTATTGTTTTTGAGTTTTAAGCATTCTACATATTTTGGTACTAGTCCTTCACTGGATGTGTTTTGCAAATATTTTCTTTTAGACTGTGGCCCATCTTTTCATTCTCTTGATAGTGTCTTTTGAAGAGCAGAAATGTTTAATGGTAATATACTCCAGCTTATCAATTATTTCTTTTAATGATTGTGTTTTTGGTATACAAAGAAAGCATACTTTGGGTTAGTAAAGCCTCTGACTTCTGACTCTAGCTTTATTTTCTGCCTTTCTTCACCTGTCCGCCTCTTATTTTCAATAGATGTTTGCTGTGGACTTTGTGAGCAGTGGGGATTGAGAGACAGCAAGATGACAAAGGCAGTGTTCTCATGTAGCTCATATACCAAGGTAGAAAGAGATCATAAACATATTGACAAACAAATAGAGAATTTCAAAGGAAGTTAGTGCTATGAAGTCTGTAAATCAAAAAATATGGTGGAGTGTAATTCAGGATATTAGGGTGGTCAAGGAAGGCTGTCTTGGGGAGACGAAATCCCAGCTGACACCAGTAAGATGAGAGTCAGTCATACAAACATCTGTGGGAGGCATGGGTCAGTCTTATGGCTTCCTCCATGCTGCTTATTCTGACTAGACCATTTCTTCATTGATCTCTGTCTATGAAAGCCCCGCCTCCTTTGAATGCCACCTCTTCCAGGATGCCTTTTCTGACCTCCCCCCAATTCAATGCCATCTCTCTTGCTGCTGCTGATCCCCTTGGTAGTAAGGCCAGCGTATGCCTTCTGTTAGTCTGGGCTATTTTAATTACAAATGACTGGACCACTGAAATGCACATAAGAAAAAAGCAAGATGGCATGCATTGGGTTTAGTAAGCAAGCACTTAAAAATGGACAGGTATGAACTTCCAAACCCTGCTTCCTAAAATCAGGAGACTAGTGCCTGCTTTTTGATGGCAGAGATTTATTCTTTCTGACCATGCTAATCGCTGTGCCTTACAAACTTTAGATGCTAATAAAATATCTGTTGAATAAATCTTTGTGTTCCATTTATCATTGTTATTATTGACTATTACTTTTTGAGCACTTATGCTGTGCAAAGCATTGTGCTAAGAATTGCTTGTGCATACCCTTATTTATTCCACATAAGTAGTCTGTGATTTGGAAATTGTGATTATTTCTGCCTTACAGTGTTTTCACTAAATAGTCAACTACAACAATAACAACAAGACAAAGTATTCCATGATTTTTTTTTTTTCTTTGACTCGGAATAACTTGGTAAAGCACAACCCCTTTAAAAACTTCCAACTCACCTACCCTTTCTGCAAGGTGGTAATTTAGGTGAAAAGCTAACAACACACAACCTAAAGGGAACTGTCAACAATTTATTTTCCTTAAAGACAAATTATTCGGCTATTGAACCTCCATTAAAGACTTAATTGTAAGGTGCTACTAGATTTGGGAAAGGGGCAGTTATCCATTAGTTTAATTTAAAAAATGGAGATTAGGCCGGGCGCGGTGGCTCACGCCTGTAATCCCAGGGCTTTGGGAGGCTTAGGCGGGCGGATCATGAGGTCAGGAAATTGAGACCATCCTGGCTAACAAGGTGAAACCACGTCTCTACTAAAAATACAAAAAAAAATTAGCTGGTGCATGGTGGCAAGCGCCTGTAGTCCCAGCTACTTGGGAGACTGAGGCGGGAGAATGGCGTGAACCTGGGAGGCAGAGTTTGCAGTGAGCCGAGATTGTGCCACTGCACTCCAGACTGGGGGACAGAGCCAGACTCTGTCTCAAAAATAAATAAGTGAATAATAAAATAATAAAAAAAATGGAGATTAACGTACTGGTCTGTTAGAGCTACCTTAGGCTGTAAGTGCCATGTTCATTCATTTTTATGAACAGCAAAGTTCACTGGGTCTATGGCTGTTACCAGTAGGGTATTCTCCACGAAACTGTCTCCCAGGCAGTTTCTTTTATCCATTGACCTTTCAATGATTTGTGTTCACAGTTCTGTAAGATGACCAGTCCCCACTCTCACTGCCAGCTATTTTCCAGGATAGACTTTTCTTTTCATTTCATTGATTCTGTGGAAGACGAACGCCATTTTGACCATGGAGCTATCATTCTTTGCCCATATCACACTCCATCCATGGGTCCATTAGCAAATTAGCAACTGGAAATGACACCCAGGAGGGAAATTCTCCTTAGAAATAAGGTGAGAATGTGTTATTGACAATATCATCCTTTGGATCAGAAAGGCTTACTTGTGATGTATATTCAAAGAAGCTTTCCTAAATCTAAAAGAACTCCTATGTATTTACCTTATTGTGCGCCAATTTTCATATTCCTTTGTATTACCATTCTACCTTATACATTTTGACATTTTCCCTTTCATGTGGGATCATGAGATATGCTGAGTGGATATTATCTCCATTTTACACATGAGAAAACGAGAGATCAGAAGGGTTAAGTGACTTGCCCTGCTTTAATCATCCTTCCTCTTATCGCCAAATAACTGGCAGAGGGATTGTATTACTTTCCTAGGGCTGCCAGGAGAAAGTGCCAAGAGGTGGGTAGCCTTAAATCACAGAAACACGTAGTCCGACAGTTTTGGAGGCAAGAGTCTCAAATAAAGGTTTTGGTGACGGTGTACCTTCTGAGGGCTGTGAATGAAGTATCTGTTCCAGGCCTGTCTCCTTGGCCTATAGATGGCTGTCTTCCTACTCACATGGCATTCTCCCTGCATGTGAGCCTGTCCCCAAATATCCCCTTTTTATAAAGAGACCAGTCATATTGGATTAGGCCCCCTTTTTAAACTAGATACCTCTGTAAAAAGACCCTTTCTCCAAATAGGGCCATATTCTGAGATACTGGGAGTAGGACTTCAACACATAAATTTTGAGGGACACGGTTTGGGGAAACTTATGGGAATAAATCTGGCTCAATTACTTCCCACTGGTTATGGAATAAAGTGTAAGTTTCTTGTTATGACCCATGACTTCTTTCTTGATGTGGCCTGACCTCAGCCTAATCTCTTACTGCTGCCCAACAGAAACTGTAGCCATAGTTTACTTCATAAAAACATTTTACTAAGTATTGAGCATTTAATATCTATATTTATTGCAAAATATTTATTGAGCATTTAACATATAATGCTAAGTGCTTCACATGTGTAAATAGTGTACACATATGCTTAGCTCCTAATTATCACCCTATCATAGACTTATCCATTTATGCATTCAATCATTCATTCATTAGAAGTCTTTTATAAATGCTGATTACTGCAAAGCTTTGTTCAAATTGTAGGGTATACAGCATGGCTGCCAAGAAAATGGAAAAATATATCCCCAGCCTCACAAACTTATATTCTGGTGGGAGAAAACAAACTTGAAGAGAAATTAAAGCATTATATAGTGCTATAGAAGGAATTTGAACAGGAATGAAGGTACTGCAGGGGCAAGGTGTGATTTTTAAAAATTATGTAAAATAATTTTATACTTATGGAAAACTTGAAGGAATACTCTTTATCCATATTCCTCAAATGCCATTCTGAAATAAATTTAAACTTATAAAGAAGTTACAAGAAGAGTACAAACAAGTCATGTATCTCCTTGATGCAGAATTGTTGATTGTTTATTTGCCAATGTTTGCTCACAACCTACACCTTCTCTCTCTCTCTCTCTCTCTTCCCCCCCTTCCACCTTTAACAGATTTCCACCTATGCTGTAATTCCAATTGACCTTGGTTCCTGGGCAAACTATTTCTGCCTGTTCATTCTGAGGACCCTGATCATTCACCTATTCACATCTGCAGCCTTCTCAAGACCCCACCTTGACACTATTGCCTCTGCAATTCCCTTCATTTCCTTAGTCCACATGCCGCCAATCTCCAGAGGAAGGGAAGGGAAAAGACTGGAAGGAGAAAGATTGGAAGGAAAAGCCTGTGGGATTTGTAAATACAGATGTAGACATTGAAGCTTAGAGGATTAATTTGTGCAAACTCAGCCAGGAGTAGGTGGTGGAGCTTTTCTATCAGACATGAGCAATAGAACTAATTCTTGGCCACTGTGCTGTATTTTCTCATTTCCTAAGTGGGGAACTGAGGGTTAGAATGGATAAGGAACTTCCAGGTTATTTTATGACCTGCTGCCCTGTGTAGTGTCTTTAGCCGGAAATCCTGCTCCTTTCCTGCTGCCCCAGAAAATACATACTCTTCAAAGTTCAGAGCAATCATCACTGTAAGGTAAAATTGCTTCTGATTCTCCTTCATCTGAATACAATTGAACACTCATCTTTTCTAGTTTGCCTCAAGTGCCCTAAAACCTTCTGTGCAGGCTTCAGCCTCATCACCTAATACATTTCAGGACACCTACTTGTCCCCAACCTCATCTGTCTGCTCCACAGATGGCTTCTCTGTGGTAGTGAGAGGGTTTGACACAGTCATTCTTATATCTTCTGGGCCTGGCACAGAGTGGGTGCTAAGAAATGATTATTGTATAGGCGAAATGAAAAACTTTTTGAAGTAGGCAGATCTTTTCAATTATTCTTCCCCTGAAGAGTTCCTACATATTTTATAATAAACAATAGGTTGTGTTCTAAAAGTTTTATTAGAGGAATTTTTACAGTAGTGATCAAGTCATTTAAAATCACATAATATATGTATATATATTATTTTTTTTAACCAAAACTTTCTTTAGGCACAAGCTTGTTCACATTTACATCAGAAGGAAAGTAAGTTTTTAAAACACACTTTCTTTTCAAGATTTACATGATAGGGAGAGTTGCCTCCATCACAGGAGGCGGGACACGTCTGGCAGTGCTGAGGGAGTGACTCCCCATACAAGTGCTAGTTTGAAAGGCTGCCCATTGCTGGTGAAAGACACAGCAGCTAACAGACAAAAGCCCACAACCCAGGTATGTTACCCCACCTGGAATCCATGCCTGCCTCTCTCACAACTTCACCTGCTCTCCACCTGGCCTCCCAGGCTGACTTTAGCCCCCATTTAAGCTTTGTTAGGCCAAAGTCTGTTGTTTACCATCTCAACTGACTTTGACCAAATATTACAAAATGCAAATAGATGTTTATTTTGTATGCTGATAACTACGATTGGTTGAGCACTCACTATGTGCTGAAGTGTCACATTTTGTGTATCAGAATCATATAGGAACAGGACAAAGATGAATTTAGCTTAACCCCATTAAAAGTGTGGATACTGGATTCAAATTGCTGAAGTTTAAATCCTGCTTCTGCCACATTGTATAATTGCCTTATATAAACCTCACAGCCATCCTGCAAGTCAGGTAATAACATCTCCAATTTACTAATATGGAAGCTGAGGCTGAGCAAGTTGAATTTCCTTCCAAATTTGTACAGCAGGAGGCAGAGATGAGATGGATGCAGGTTTGCATAGATGATGGCTGAAGCCCTCTCCTGCTGCTTAAAATCCTTCCCTTTTGTCACTTCATCTGCCCATGATACCCCTCGTGCTAAACTTGTAATATTGACTGGCTGAAACTATACATAGTGCATGCACCTGAGAATTATAAAACCCCAACCTCTCCCAAAAAGAATTTACTATGCTCCAGAATGTGGAGTTTAAATAGTTATTATCCCATTTTTTTTAAAGATGTCTTGTCCAAAGTTACCCATTACATGCCAAAAACTTTTCAATCCCTATTTCAAATATTCATTTTCTAAATAAACTATGACTTACATGCTAACAAAAGTTGTATTAGTCCTAGACTTAACATAATAATGCAATAACCAGTATGTTTGGTTGGACCCTCATTTCTGTGGACATTTTATTCAGAACCTCACTGTGCTTCCATCTTTCACATGTGTTTAATGCTATACCATCCCCCCTTCTTGCTGGCTCATACTGCTGATAACTGTTGGTTATATATGTTTGTTCCTTCAATAATTAGTATTCTGGGGAGTTTTTTATGAGGATACTATTAATCTTATCTCAACAAGAAGTTGGGTATGCTTTCACCTTATACATCAACATAAAAGTTCAATTAATTTTCAAAGTATTGAGCATTGAACTCTGCAATTACAAATTAGATGCTAATTAATGCTCTTTTACTTGCTCATTTATTTGGAATCTTCTCTTTTTTTCCTGTCAGAGCCCAAGTAAGTATGTAAATTCCATTAATTGTTTTTACTAACTCATTAAATGGGTTGTAGACCAAAGTAGTAATTTTGAAAATTATAGCCATCCAACACCACCTACATTTGTAAAAGATGCAACATTCTAAAGGATATTGTTAACTAGACAGTAATTAAAAACTGCAGGGAAAGCGCTCCCCTGCAAGATATGTGATGACTTTATTTTAATGAATTTCTGAAATAAGATAAATACTTTAAGGGATATATCTAACTTTGAGATTTCATGAAATTGCTGCTAGTAAAAGAGTGAAAAGAAACATATCATTTGATATGTTTTAATATGAAGATGATTGGAAGATATGAGAAAAGGCCTGAACATATGCAGAAAAACTAAAATTTATTTACTTATACACATTTTGTTTCACAGTTTTAACAATTCTGTTCCAAGGTTTTATACTCATTTTATAGATGAGACAACTGAGGCTCAGATTTCTGAAGTAACTTATGCAATGCTTTTCTGAGGGGAGCATTCCAAGCAGAGGGACCCATGTGAAAAGCTGAAGACAAAGAAACATGTGGAGTTAGAATTAAAGGAAGATCAACATGCCTGGAGTATAGGGACTGGGGACCAAGGCCTGAGCTAAGGCCCATGTAGTAATCAGAGCCGCACATGCAGACTTTTCTAAGAAATATTAAGGATCTGGGGTTTCATGTCTCATGGTTTGAAAAGACCACTCTTTCCACAATATGAAGAATGGCCTGGGAATGAAAAGTGGGAGACAAGATGCCAGAGTGCTGACAGAGCCCTGGGGAGATGGTGACAGCAAGGACTGCAGATTAGCAGGTGAGAGTGTCAGGGATCACTCATGATGCCAGCAAAATGGGTGATGTGGGAAAGAGACATGTGAGGATGATTTCCAGGTTTTTAGACTTGTCACCTGAGGGAAAGGTGATGCCCTTTTTGAAGTAGAGAGTGCCGGAGGAAGAGAAATTAACAGGGAGTTTGAGTTTGTTCTAGGCCATGAAGAGTTGAATTATGACATGTAGAAAAGGTATTTGAATGTACAGCAACAAAGTTCAGAGTAGATATCTATACTGAGTTTGAAAGCAAAAATGAACAACATTTAAAATTGTTTTCAGTGTTTCTCTAAATGTTTTTAACATTACTTATATCAGAAGTGCTTGCACATCTCTCATGACTCAATAGTTCTCAGACTTTAACATCCCCCGGAATCACCTGGTTATAGTGAAGAGAGGAAGTTGAAAGCTCTATAGTTTGCTTGCTTTGGTTTGAATCAGCTCTGACGCTTTCTGGAATAAATTTGCACAACTTGGTGCCTCTGTGCCTCTTTCTTTCTCTAGAAAATGGGGATAATACCTACTTCATTTGGGTTTCTTGAAGCTTACGTACAAAAATAGGGACATAAAGAATTAAGCCAAATAAACTAGTACACATAAAGGCTTTGGAACACTTAGTGGCACTTAGTAAACAGTCAGAAAAGGCTGGTGTAGCCATGATTGTTTTCCAGATAATTTTTTTAAATGTAGATTCATGAATGGCAGGCACAGGATTTTGACGTCGACATCGAGTTACAGAACAAAGTGAGCATTTCAGTGTGGATTTGGTGGTGTTTCGGACTGGAGATAGATGATTAATTAGCATTCAGTGAGTCTGGGCAGGATAATCTTGGACTCTACCACACCTATTAAATCACAATCTCTTGGTTCAGAGGACAGGAAATCTATATTTCTGAATAAACTCCCCAGGTCTTGGTGATGTTGATCCACTGCCAGGCTTGAAAGTGGTTATATTAGACAAGATCCTGTGATTCTCGTTGTGTCAGTTCTGGTTGTTCATGAAGATGTGCAGTCCTCTTTAAGATGTTACTTTTCTGGGAAGTAGATGGCCAGCCAGAAAGCACACTGAGTATGGGGTGTGAGTACATGACTAGCACTCAGCAATGGACATGAACGGAAGTGATGTTTATCACTTCTGGGCCAAGACTTCTAAGAAGCAGCGGCGTCCTTTCCACCCTGTTTTTCCCCTTTGGCTCACGGAAGCAGAGAACACTGAGCACTAGGGGGTGCCGTAGCCATAAGATGAAAGGAATTGAGGGCATGGACTTGATGATAGGATAGTCTGCTGTCACACAAATGAGGAAAAAAGCTTCTAATATGTTAGGGAAATATTGGAAATGACTTGTAATGGCAGTTGGTGTTACTCTAATAGGTGCTTTAAACATGAGACTTCTCTCTAAGGCAATATTTATCTGAAACCTATTGATGGCGAGGGTCACTCCATCACAATCAATATGCTAGACTCTTACGATATGATGAATAAAAAGATATTTTGTTTGGTTCTTGAAATATAACTATCTGAACAATCCCTATTTTTTATTGTTTCTGGTTGTTATTTTTTATTTTGTATTTAAAGTAGAATAATTACTAAAAGTGTGAATTAGGCTTACATCAAACATACGACCTCAATAATTGAACCTGCTGTCTGTAAACTCTCTTAATTTTTTCTGAGTACATATGTGTTACAAATTAGTGAAAATTGGTAGCTTTCTCTCTGTTATCAAAGCTCTTCGATGGCGCAGGAAAGGTTTCGGTGGTTTTGTCTGTCTGAAAGTAAGTGATTGGTCTCTCTTCTGAGTCTCTTCAGACAACCAAACGACTGTTTTTGTAAAATAAAAGAATGTGGTTTGTATCTAGATCATTACTTAAATTAATAAAAAAAAATTGCCAAGCAGTATAAACATCAATACTTATGAATTATTACTCTTTAAAGAATGTTGACTAAATTTACATATAGATTAAACTTAAATTTATGAAATGTGATTTTCTTTCATTCTGATGACTTAATGTCATTTGTATTTCATAGGTAAGGTTCCAGCACAAAATGCTCTTTGTTTTTCTATGTGACTGAGGGCATGGAAGACCCCACATTTGATAGACCCCATGACATTAAATTACAAATTGAAATTGAGATGGCAAAGAAAGAATATGTTGAGGTTTAGAAATTAGAATAACATGGAGGTAACACCCATGACCTGAGAAACTCACAATGAAGCTTCCTCCTCTTGAAAAGGCATTTACAAAGCACAGTTTTTATTACTGAGGCCATATGTTTGATATCAGCCTTTGATTAACACCCGCCCCACTTGTTCTTTTCATGGAGAGGACATGGATCTCCATTCCTGGAGTTTTATTATATGAACACACACACACACACACACACACTCCCCATTAAATTGCAAATTGATTTTGAAAAGCAGCAAAAAGATACGGTAGAAAGTGACCAAGGCCTAGAAATTAGGATGATGCAAAGTTAATATGTTACCTGATAAATTAATAATCATCTTTCCTGCTTGCTAATGAGAGTTTACAGAGAGCAGGTTCAATTATTGAGGCTGTATGTTTGACGTCAGCCTTTGATCGGCACTGACTCAGCTTGTTCTCTGCGGGGAAAAGACTTTAATCTCCTTTTCTTGTAGTCTCTTGCACATACACACCCCTCCCACATAACTTGACTGGATAAAAGAGAAAGCAGACGCTTATGTTTTCACTTTGATTGTTTCATGCTTTAGATTGAAATGGCTTTCCTATTTTGAGGGTAGTGACAAGACTTTTTTTAAAAATCTTTTGTTACTTTTTCCCCAAGGGCATGTGATTTAACCCAATCAGCTTCCTAATGATCACTAATTTCTCAAGAAACACCATGTGTAAGGGTACCTAGACACTGTACTCTTCCTACCTCTTCTACTCCTGTCTATCACACTGGCCCAGTCCCTTCACTTCTCTACACATCAGTTCCTTCAACCAGTAAGGGGAGTCTGTAATAGGTTGTAATATAGAGCTTCCCAAATCACTGGAATGATTAAACAAGATTGTAATGTTTCTTTCTCAAAGTCCATGTCTGATACTTCTACCACTGTCTCTTAATTCCTAGCAGAACCAGGGAAGGTGATTGTAGTCTTACAGGGAGACTTTTCTACTAGTTACCAGTTTAACTTCTCCGAATGAACTAAAAATGGGTTTAGGAGGGAGTCAGGTCACTGGAAGAGAGGAATAGGAATTGATCAGCAAGTCATGCACAGAATATTAATAAATCAATCAGAGAGAGTGATCACTGTGTCATTCTCAAAATATGTTTTCTAACCCAGCAAACTTGCCTCGGTTGCTTACTAAATATTTAGATTCCTGGATCTGATAGGACACTCATTGGAAAAGAAGGTCTGGAGTTGGGGTCTAGGAAGCTGCTTTTGGAACAAGATTCCCATGTGATCATAGCACATGTGTAAGTGTTGTGCACTGTAATGGAAGTTTTAAATGGGATATAAACAAAATACTCAAAGTAAATGGTTTTCCATTTTTCATTTTGATATATTAACTGACAATCCTTTCCCCTTTCCCCTCACCACACCCATATTCAGACCTTTTTTTTTTTTCTCTCTCTCTTTTTACCTGGAATTCAACAGAACCAGCTCTCTTTTCCCAAAGCCAGAAGAATGATAAAACATAGTCTTGGCGGGTATAGAAGTAAAGGTGTGCTTTAAGCCATTGCAAATTCTTATTATAAACAGAAATATGTAACTTATGAATAAATAAATTAGAAAATCAACACGTGACTCTACAAGGAGCCTTGAGTCTCTGCTCCTCAGATCCAAGAGCAGTTATGAAGTTGGCAGAATAATTCACAGTCTTTGCAACCTCCCTCTAGAATTATCGCCAGCTTCACAAAACAAGTATGAAATGAAAGCCTTTCCTTGTGGGTGAACATTATCGCCTATCAGTGCCAAGTTGAAAGTTACAGTTAAAATGCCTTATCCATTATCCCCACTTGTCCATGTGTTTTAACACCTCAAGATGAGATTAGCTTTCACACTCGGGCTCCATGTTGACTAGTGCTGTAGTATTGATTTTCGTTTTTCATTAGGAACAAGCATCAATATTGTCTATACATTTGCTTTCAACCACCAAGAGTCAGGAGTGAAGTTTTATTTTGTCTTGTTTTGTTTTGTTTTCTTTGGGGAATAAAAAATACCTTTCAGTTTTCTGATTTTCCTGATGATTCTAATCTCCAGAAGAACTGTGAGGGACCCAGAGAATGGCTCAGCAACTCACTTTGCCATGTTGTTTACAGTTGTTCTACATGTATCATATATATTTCATGTCTCGGTGAACATATGTCTTTGACTACAGAGCACACACAGACACAGACGCATACTTTCATATAACCAAGTCTGTATAGAAGTTTGTAGATCAGCGTAGCAAAGCAAAATTCATAACCAGACTGATGGATACTTAATTCTATAAAACAAAAGTCTAAATTATTTTTTCAGTATCAGCTTCATTCTCTTGATTTTATTGTTTTCCTGGAAGGAGCATCAAAAGTCTAAAATTTGCTGCGGTTGATTTTGTTTTGTTTGGCTTCCTGTTGTTTGTGATAGGTGAGTCTAAAACAAGGCAGGGCCACTCACCAAAATGGAAATACTTGATGGGTACCTTTGTTTTGCTTTATTTTCTCTATCTATTCCCCTCCCTCTTTTGCCACCTGTCTCCCTCTCTCTAAATTCTATGAACTAATGTTTATTGGGCATTTGGTATATTACAGGTCCTATACTATGGCATTTACTTCATTTACAAAACTATACAGAAGAGGTACTTGAATTTAGACAAGGGAATAAGTTACTCAAGATCATAAAGCTAGTAAATGAAAGGGCCAGCTCACTCACTTATTCATTTATTAATGACACCAATATTTATAACTGACTTATGTGCCGCTGTTCTTGATCCTGGGGTGCGGCAGTGGTGTCCATGCCTCATGGAGCTTTTATTCAAAGGGGGAGATGAACACACACAGACACACACTATGGACTCCAAAAGCTATGGAGAAAAATGAAACAAGATAAAGACTAGAAACAAATGAAGATCACATATTAGTTTAGATAGGTGATCAGAAAAGGCATTTATAAGAATGAGACATGTGAACTAATAAAACTGAATGTTTGGAAGCAATGGATGATGTGGGTATTTGGAAGATGTGAAATTTTATATTATCTGTAAGTACCTGTACAATCAGTTTTTGCCTCCCTTATAATCTTATTTTTTCCTATGCTGAGGTGCATTCTAAACATTCCCGATTTTCTCTTTGTTTCCTAATGGTCTATACATCTTCTTAGTTTAGAATTCTCACCTGTGCCATTCCTTTTTTTCCTCCTAAAATTGCCTCCACACAGTTTTTTTTTGTTTGTTTTTTTGTTTGTTTTTCTGGCTGTTTTCTGCTCCTATACCATGGAGTATGTGTCGTGGTAGCAGAGTATTCACAAATTGCAATTTATCTGATTGTGTATCCTGTTAAACTGTAAGATCCATGAAAGAAGTAGTTATATCCCCAAATTAATTAAAAGCATAGAATCATGCAGAAGGATGTAGGCCAATGATCAGAGTAGCCAAAAGGTGAAAAGAACTGGGTGTCCATCAATGAAGGAACAAATAAACAAAGTAGGCTGTACACATACAATATAATATTCAACTATAAAGAGACAAAACTCTGATACATGTGACAACATGGATACAACTTAAAAAACATGCTAAATGAAATAAATCAGACACAGAAGGACAAATATCATATAATTCCACTTATGATGAGGTACCTAAAATAGGCAACTTCATAGAGATAGTAGAATAGAGGTTAAGAGAAAACAGGAGAGGAAGGGGGAACTGAACTTTTTAATGGGTTCAGAGTTGCTGCTTAAGATGATAACATTCTGGAAATAAATCACAGTTGTGGTTACACAAAATAGTGAATTTATTTAATGCCACTAAATTATACACTTAAAATGGTTAAAGTGGCAATTTTTAAAGATATATTTTATCACAATATAAAAGAATCCATGGAGGAAGTTTCTTTTATTCTTCCACAATTATATCCCTAGAACCTTGAACAGTACCTGACAGACACAGCAGATGCTTAACACATGTTTACAGAATGAATGAGCCAATATTAAGTTCAGCTTTATGTTTGGGACCCATCTACGCACTTAACCGCTGCATAGGTGATTTTCAGAGTGTTATGCAAGCATCTTGCAGATGATTTCAGGTGGAGTTTAAAGTGGTTTTAGGTGGAACAGAGCCACAACATCACCACCATGTAACACAGCACTATGTCTCACACACACACACACACACACAAAGGTTTTGACGGACTCTGATTATTGCTACTTTTAAAATTCCTGTTTTTCAGATCAAAGTGAGTCTCATTTTTGTTATCTTTCTTCAATGCTCTTGTAACACTTTCTAAACTTCTATTTTTTCTTCCCTTTATCTTACCCCTGTCCCCACTTTTATTTTTTTGAGACAGAGTCCTGCTCTGTTGCCCAGTGAGCACCATCTCAGTTCCCTGCAACCTTCGCCTCCAGAGACTAAGTGATTCTCGTGCTTCAGCCTCCCGAGTAACTGGGATCGTAGGCATGAGCTATCATGCCCAGCTAATTGTTTTAGTAAAGATGAGGCTTTACCATATTGCCCAGGGTGGTCTCTAACTCTTGAACTTAGGCAGTCTGCCTGCCTTGGCCTCCCAAAGTGCTGGGATTACAGGTGTGAGTCACTGTACCTGGCAACCCCCTTTTTTTTTCTTTCTTCTTTTCAGGGTAAAGAAGAAACTTCAGGCTCAGATCTCCCCATCCCCCATGGGCAGCAACACTTAGAAACCAATCATACAATTTGTAATGTTGTTTTCTTGATCTTTGAAATGTAAAAGTGACACTGGCTTTTCATAGGTGGTTATAACACAACACATAAAATATTTTAAAGGATTTGATTTAAGGAGAATGTTAGAAAATAATAATAATAATAATACTGAGGGACTGTGGATATTGCCAAAACCAAGAAGGTGTTACAAAGATGGCTGAGGGAGCTGAAGCTGTCCTAACTTGGGCTCCTTGCATTCCTGGGCTTGGGTCTGCGGGTCTGCGTTTCTCTTTGTCTACAGCTGTGCGGTTGGTGTCTGCCTCTCTTTCCTTTTGGCCCGTGCTCTCTGTCCACTGCTCCATCTCTCACCACCCCACGTGGTGCATCTCAGGCTGCTTTTGCATAGCTCTGTCTTCCACAGCATCCCGGGAGAAGGGAGAAAAGTGCTGCTAGTCTGGCAGGGGCTGTCTGTGTGGAATAATTGTGGTGTTTCCTTCTTCCAGATAGATTCTTTATTAAAAGTGCACAGCTGCTTGTTTTATTCATTACTTCTGACATTTCCCCTGAAAACTACTGAACTTTTCCCTGGCTGCCTTTAGTTTTTAATGTTGGTTCCAAGTGAATAGCAATGACAGTAGTTACCAAAATACAAAGAGGTGGCGACTTGTTTTAGAGGGGAATGCTAGTTTAAACTGAAGTGCATTTACTGGTTTTGTTTCATTCACCCAATACAGGCACACACGCATGCACACACACACTCACAGTCCCTCTTATGATTTAGAACCACAGATTATGGATACCAGATGTGGGTTGATAGGCTGGTGATTAACTGAGTCCTCCACAGGGAAGGAGAGTCAGGCCAATTCTCTTGGGAGTGGAGACTCAAACATGGAACGTGATATGTTTGTGTGTGTCCGTGTGCTATATTGATAATAAAGACATTAGCTTTCTTCTTATTTCTCCTGTGTAACCTTAGCTTCAAGACAGCTCCCTACCTTCCTTTTCACTGTATTAAACAATGGGGCGGCAAACTTTGGCATATTCAAGGTCACCCTCTACTTCTATATCATGTTTTCATCAGAAGCCATGGTAAAAAAAAATTAAGTATAACATGCACAGAATTGTGTAAATCCAGGACAGGACTTCTACAGAGATGCACAGAAGGAAGGTAGGGGTCAGACATGTAGCACAAAATTCTTAAACCTTGACTTTTTCCCTAAAAGGCTCATTTACAGTCTCTCTCTCTCTCTGTGTGTGTGTGTGTGTGTGAGAGAGAGAAAGACTAATGCACAAACACATTCTGAATTAATCTCCAAGAAAACAGCATTCACGCATCACTGCAGGCAGCTCCTTGCAACATGCTTTACACTTCACAGAAACCAGGACAGTCAGGGAAGCCCTGAATGGAATAGATGCTTCCTTTTCTTCAGCAAAAGAGCTGAGATGAATGACAGGAGTGTGGTTGTGACTGCTAGGGTCTGTCCCTGCTTTTATCTGCACAAGTTATGAACCAGCCTGCATTCTTCTTACTCCTTACCTCTGACCTCGCTTTACTCAGACATTTATAGATATAGATACAGCCTCTGTTGCTCCCTAAATCTCACCATCACCACAATGCATCTAATTCTGGTTCACTACCTAACCATCTAACTATGGTTCACTAGTTCCAGTGTTCTCTTTCTGTTAGAGATGATAAATGGAATGGTCCATTTGTCACCCATACAGGATTAGGGCTGTGTCGCACTGAAATCTAATGTCTCTTAACCTGTATGACTCAATGGCACATTTACATATTGTTTTAAATTATTTTGAATCACATCGTATTTTCAAACTATTTCAGATCATAGGTTAGTATCTCTCTGGATAAGATGGCTTTCTCTTTCTGCCAGTTTCATTAATTTCTGTCACTTTCCTTAAAATTGTTTAGCTCCTGTGAGCAGCACCTTGAGAACAGTCCTTTTATCTGGTGAAGAAAGGATGGAAAGAACAATACTATCAGAGTCAAGGACCTGCGTTCTCTGCTTATTCCCAAGCTCCTGACTTTTGAGTGATCTTTGGAGAATGTCTAATATTTTTGAATCTCATTTTTTCCATGGGACAAATGGAGCAATAAACATTGACCTCCCCTTATTATTGCTAAAATAAACATTGATCTCCCCTTATTACTATATTATTATATTATAAAATATACGGGTATTATTATAAAATAATATATATTGTATTTCATTATTATAAAACTAATTGTGTTTTTTTTCTTTACCATTACTTTCAATTGCAAAAACTGCAATTACTTTTGCACCAAACTAATATTACAGGGTCCCAGTTAGAAAATGAGTAGAAATCTATATTGTTAATGAACTTTATCCACAGTCTATATACAATTATTTAAATTATAGCCATATTTTATATTATCTTTATGAATTACATTTATCAAAGTAATACGTAGCATGGTTAAAAAAATTCAGTTAAATTTTAATGAAAAGTGACAATTTTTTACCTCATTGTTCCTTGCCTGAAGACCATCTCCCTGGAAGCTTTTATTTTAATACTTTCTGGCTTTTGATTTTAACAATTTCTGTCTTTAGTGTGTTGGTCGTTACTTCATAGGTCTTAAACAGTATTCTTCAAACTCTATCTTTTCATTTACTGCTTAGACTCTTTTGTTTTTATTTCCTTTATTTTTCTATCTCACCTTCTTAGAATACTTCTGATTATTTCTTTATCTCAAATTTCTGCCCAGAAAAGAACCTGAGTGAAATGAAAAGGGACAACCTTCCCCCTTCATTCCTACATCCTGAGCTCCATAGAACCATTGACTCTGCCCAGAGGGAGCACTCACCTGAGACCAAAGGTCAACCTGGAGCACTCGCTCAAGGGGACATTAATGAAAACATTGGGTCCTGGTATGGTAGCTGTGAGAGGGTTATTTATTTATTCAATGATAATAAAAACATATAGCAAAATCACTTGGAATTCTCTTCAATCAATAATTTGCCAAGGTAAAGAAAAATAACTTAGTGCCCTTCTAAATTTAATAGTCTTTCAGCTGCAGCGAGGGTTGCTTTGACAATAATATGTCTTTTCTTTTGAGCCAGCTTCTGCCTTCAGCTTGAATAGCAGCACAATTAGACCTGGATTCCTGCAACTGTCAAGATGAGTAAGATGAAGCAAGAATTCCATTGCTTCATCCTGCTGCATTTTGGGTTTGTTTTCTAAGTTAATTATTCACAGGATGTAGCATTTTGTTTTGTTTCTCCATAGCAGAGGATGAAGACACAGTATAAATCAATGCCCTGTGCTTATCTAGGATTGCATAGGGAGAGAGCTCTGAAGTTGATTGGAGATGTTTGGGAGAAAGAGAGATTTTTTTTTTTTTTTTTTTTTTTTACAAGGAAAGTGTAAAGGGCTGCTTAGCTAATACTGAAAAACTTAAATGGTGCCAAGGAATACAAATTAAGAACCCACATGGAGAAGGCTAATAGGATGTCCCTGTTTATTGAAGAATAATAAATATTTTTTAATAGATGTAATTTTCATTAAAGCAAAGCCTTTCATTGGGTGCAGCATTTAATCTATAGAAATTCTGTTCTATAGGACTAGTTAAGACAGGTTTGCTCAGCAGAATAATAATAGTAAAAATAATAGAACAGAATAGAAATCGATAGGTAAATTCGTTGATTCAAAATTCACCTCTTCTCTTATCAAGTTGTAAAACTACTATGGTGACAAAGAACAGTTTTCCCTCTGATTTTAGAAATGATATTAGTACACTGAAATATCTTCACCAGTTTGAATTTCCCAAGACTCTGGAAAGTAGGACAGCAGGCATTAGTCTTTTTACTGTCTAGATGAGACATGTGAGCCTGAACTGAAACTTGCTTCTCATTAGCTCTTAGCCTTGTGATAGTTCAACTGGAGGAAACGTCAACTCACTTTTATTTAAGCCTAAATTCCATAACATTTCAACTGGAAGTAGAGCTCTGAACAAAATGTGTTGTTGTTGTTGTTGTTAAAACTGATTGAGAAAAATAGCATCTCCCTTCCCTTTCCACTCAGCCAATCCTACATCCTTCTTCAAATCCTTATAAGATTTCTCATTCCACTCAAATTCTCCTTATATGTTTCACTCCTGGAGTTGGTAAGAAGAGTTTGGAACACCTTTACTATTCTTAGGTTGTCCTGAATTCAACACACAGTACATTAATGCTAGACCTTCCAAAAGATTGTAAATATAATCAGGCCTCAAGTCAAATTTTGCTCTCTCACTTATGTGGATGACCATCCATAAGTTACTAAATTGCTTTAAACTTTAGTTTTCTTACCTATAAAATACTTAAATAAATATACCTCCTATGGTAGTTATTGGATTTTTGTATGTGTCTCTTTCACTAATCAGTTCTATTATTTTTGATCTATCAAAGGACTCCACTTCCCGGAAATTAGGGTTTTGTAAGTGACTCAGGATAAGCCAGCGAAGAAAGTGCAAACCCCTGCTTATGGTAACTGGTGTGATGCTGGACATGTGACCCAAGAAAGACCAACCAATGCTCTTCCTTGGGCCTCCTCTGCTGGAGTCATAGGCAACTACTCTTGCAGCCTCGTTTGTCCATCTTCCTTATCATATGAAGGAACGTGTCTATGGAACGGGAGACTGAATCCCATCCAAGGCACAAAAAGTCAGGGGAGGAGACTGAGCAGGCAGTAGATGTAATATTATTTTTACATTTAATGTTTAATTTTAATAGTTTATTTTTGCTTAGTCTACCTTGAGTCTTCAGACTTGATAATTTGAAGATCTGTGATTAATGATTACTCCATAGGGTTATGGAGAATACTAAATGAGGCAATACATGAAAGTGCTTAGCACAAAATCTCACACATATGAAGCACTCACTTGTCTTGGAAGTAAGAGTACTTCCAATATTATGTTACTGAGACTCAGAGAAGCTAAGTAATCTGCCCAAGATCAAATAGGTAGAATGTGGAAAACCAAGTTTTTCACTCAGGTATGCCGGACCCCAAAGTCCATGTTCCAAGACACTGTGATTCACTGCTATGCTGATTTTTCTGTCATCCAGAAGCAGTGTTGTTGGGCATGTAGCTGAGTGATCTTGTTCTTTTCTCGATTGTCTCGTCATGTTTTTTATTATTCTTAAGGAGCCTAGTGCTGGTGTGGCCCAGTCACTAGAGAGGAACAGGTTTCCTTACTTCCAAAGAGTAGCCTTCTGTTCTTAGATGGAAAAAAGATACTGAGACCAGAGAGAACCCTGGTGAGTGACTGAAACCCTAGAGATGTCCGTCAAGGTGTTTTCATCTTGGTTTTCCATTTTTCTGGAACACGCCCAGCTAATTAAACTTGCAATGAGCTGCAGGGCTGCCTTCCTGATAGAATTCTATCAGGGGCCATTGACTGTGTATATATTTTGGACTGTTTTGCAGCCTGCAGAGATCGATAATTAAAGGTGTGTCCTTCTGCTTTTCAATTTTAAGGAAAATATAATTAACTGGTTTTTTGTTTGTTTGTTTTTTCTGTTTTAACAGCCTTCCTTTCCCCCAACTACATTTCTGCTGACTTAGAGAGAGTGAAGATACTGTTTCCTTTTGATTGAAAGTCCACAGTTTGGTGCTGGGACTGCAATACTTTTCCTGAAGTTTAGGAAGGGCTGTGCATTTACGTGAATATAAGCGTGTATATGTGTGTGTGCACGTGTGCGCATGGGTGCATGCACGTATGCATTCCCTGTGGCACCTGAAGAATCATCAGCTTATAAATCCATGAAACCCATTCAATGCTAATGTTTGCCACTAATGTGGTGGACAGACTTCAGGGTGGCCCCATGAACCCTAGATCTTGGGATTTACATCTTGTATAACCTCCCACCTTTGATTGTGGGCACCCTGTTTCTTGCTTCTAGAGTAGAAAATGGCAAAGGTGATGGGAATTCACTTCTGTGATTTCTGTGACTATATTCCATTGGATAAGACCTTCTTGCTAGATGACTCACTCATGCTCCCCTGCTTGCCTCCAAGAAGCAAGCTGCCCTGGTCTTCCTATAAAGAGGGCTACATAGGAGACAACAGTAGGCAGCCTTCAGGACCTGGGGACATCCTCCAGCTGGCAGCAAAAGACTAAAACTCTCAGCTCTACAGCCACAAGAAAATAAAATCTGCTGATAACCTGATTGTTCTTGAGAATTCTTCTGGCCAATGTCTTGAGTGCAGTTTGGTGAGACTCTGAAGTAGAGGACCTAGTTAAAATGTTGGCTGAAATATTTATCCATAGAATATACAAGACAATAAACCTGTGTTGTTTTAAGCTGTTAAGTTTGCAGTAATTCGTTATGCAGAAAGAGATAATTTATGCAAAAGACACCAAATTATAAACAGATTATTAACATGCATATAATTTGTATAAGATAAGGGCTTTGCAGTCAGATCCTCTAAATTTTGAATATTGGGTGCAGACTTTATTAGCTATGTGTTTTCTTCAAAACCTTATTTAATGTCTAAGCTTAACTTAGACTTCCTAAACTGTTAAAAAAAAAAAAAAAAGAAAGAAAAAGAAAAAAAAAGGAGTGGACATGGGGTAGTTTTAAAAAGCATACCCTTAGTGCTTAAAAGACTAAATGACAAACTGGTTACACACTTTGTTTTCTGTTTTTTTTTTTTTTTTTCTTTTTCTTGAGAGAGGATATTGTGCTGTGCTGTTGCCCAGGCTGGAGTGCTGTGGCATGATCATAGCTCACTACAGCCTCTACCTCCCGGGCTTAAGTGAACCTCTTGCCTCAGTCTTGTGAGTATCTGGGTCTGCAAGTGCATGCTACCATGTCCAGCTAATTTTTTATTTTTTGTAGAGATGAGGTATTACTATGACACCCAGGTTGGGGTTACAAACTTTATATTGGTTCAATTTGTAGAGATGAGATTTTACTATGTTGCCCAGGTTGGGGTTACAAACTTTAAATTGATAAACTTTCAAAAAATGTTGCCTACATCTAACCCTCTAGTTAACCTCTCACATAGTGAACCTCATTTCCCATAGTACTTTATTAATAACTTTATTTCACCTTACAACTAGACTGTGAGATTAACAAGAATAAAAAGATTCCTGTCTTATTCACTTTAACATCTCTAGGTAAAACAAAGCCAGCTGGGCTAGCAAATAACCTTAATAAATAATTGTCAGATTTGTAAATTCATGAATCTACATTAGGGGTTCTGAGCAAAACAACGTGGTGTTTGTTGAACTTGACAAAGTGATAAATTATGTTTGTGTTTACTCTTTCAATCTCAAAGTGAACTGATGTGCCAAGAGTCTAAAATAAGATGGATACATACATTTATTGTTAAGCTAAAAACTGAGTTTCTGCAAATATAATTTACACAATGGCTGACCACTGGGTGGCTCATTGATGGTCACTAACTGAATATCAGTGTCGTTCAATGGCTAGAACATGACATTTATATCAGAAACATATAGGCTTAATGATCTAGGACACATCTAACATATGATGAGTATAAATGAGGATTTTTTTCAAAGCACTTTTTACCTGAATCTTGAATTCTGATGCAGTCACCTTCAGGATGTATGATAGATTGCAAAATATGAGCACATTTTCTTCTCACCTTAGTATGCACCCCCATCTTCAATGTACCTTTGCCAATTCTTTTATAAAGGGGTAGAGTCCACTTGCTAAACCTTGAAACTATCTGGCCTCATGACTGGATTGACGAGTGGATTTTGACTGATGTGTTGTTAGGAGACTTCCAAAGCTAAATCTTATGAGGACTCGCAGCTTTTTCCTTCACAGTCTTGGGAACTGCGCTGTGAAACAGCACGTAAGAAGGCACTGCCCTGCGACCAGCACACAGATAAGTCTTAAAAGGAATGAGAGGCCATGTGAAGAATTGAGATTCCCGTATAACAGTTCACAGCAACTGTGAGACATCCAGATAACCCAGCCTGTAGCTAATGGAATCACAGTCAACCCACAGATTCATGAATGAAGTTAATCATGGTCATTAAGCCATTGACTTTCAGGTAACTTGTTACATGACAAAAGCTAATCTAACCCTCCCTATTCAAACTCACACACGTACATGTGCACACACAGAGGTGCACACACACACACACAGCATTAAGAGTTATTACTAGATATTCAGTGACTGATGATTTGCTTGCTATCCTTTATATTTGGGTCTAGGGAAAGAACAAGCAAAGAAATGAGGATTGAGAACCATGACCCTATTTTCTGAGGCGGTTTTCTTTTTGTGTAAAATGAATGTTAAAGGGTTGTTTGTGAAGATTGAACACATAGGGCCTGAAACATAGGAATTAGCTGGCTTTGTTTGCTTCTCTGAATCCTCATGTTTCCTATGAATCCTGCTTTACTCCTGCTATCACTGTAGTATAAAATTTTAGTTAGCAGTGGGTGCACTCTTTCTCATGGTTTTTTTTTTTTTTTAATTTGTTTCTTTGTGTGTTTTTAATCTAAACCTGTGTATTTAATCCAAAAAAAAAAAGAGTGGAGGGAATTAGAATGTAATTCAAACTCCAGTCTGAATGTCAGTCATTGTCAAAGACATTTTATTCATTTACTTTCCCTGCATTCCTTTATTTTGGGAACGGCTCCTCCCTGATGCAATATAATGAAGGAGAAAATGCAGTCAGTCAAAGAGCCTGTCTCCTAAAGAAGGCAATCAGAGCCCTCTTTTAGGAGTTAGTTTTAGATACCAGGAGAGGCAGGACCTCTGCTCTTCTGAGATCCCAAGCTCTTCGTTGTCATGTAGACATAGAAGGATCACTGCCTTTCCCACTAAGGGGAAAGGACCTGCCAGAGAATGAAAATGTCACAAAGGAAAGCAGGGGGTAAAGAGAGAGAGAGAGAGATAATGCATAGAGATATATTTCTGTATTTCTTAAACATGTAATTTGAACTCTTGAGTCCAGCTATTTCTCATATATGAATTTTCAGTAATGTGATCACATGAATTCATTTTTCTTCCTTCAACAAGCTTGAAATTAGGCATCAATATCTCCAAGTAAAAAACCCTGTAGTTAATATCCTGATAATGTTTATTTGGAGGGTGCAGCAAAGCTATTTTGGGTATTTCTAAAATGAGATTCATAGATGTATCAACCCAGTCCCTTATATTCTGTCATTTAACCTAAGATTGCTAAGTACAAGATAAAAGGATCACTCTATGTTGTGTACATATGTGTGTGTGTGTGTGTGTGTGTATCTGGGTACATGTGTGTTCTGAACTAATCACAGAAAAATGCTATGGGAGCTGTTATGAATGTTTTAACAGTTCCACAGATGTATTGCTATGTGACTTCAGGCAAATCACTTACCTTTTGTGAACACCTAAACTCTTCCATTGCCAAAATAAAATTGTCCATATGAAATGCCATAAAGACAAGTAAATAGGATATCTTCACCAAATCAACAAGTAAATAACTTTGAAGAAGTTACAAAAGAGATTAACTATTAACTCTGGAAAGTTTACTGGGTAAACACTAAGCAGTCCAACATTATAAATCTAAACAATGAGCATTTGAGTTCAAAATACGACCTCTGAAGTACTGTAAGTAAGTGAATGAAATTATTTCAGAATTGCCAAAGGGAGTGTATGTATTTGCATATGTATGTGTACTTATGCATATGTATGTATGTATATGTCAGTGTGTTACTACATGTCACTTCGGGATATTAATGATGTTCTTCCTTTTTTTTCTCTTTTATCCTCTTAATTCATGCAAGTAGCAGCTTCTACCCCTCCCCTCTGGTGGGCCTGTGGGAATGTAGGAAGCAGGGTGCCACAGATCCTGGCATTTGTATTTGAAAGCCTAAATCTGTCAATCAGAAGAGTGACTGAAAAGAAGTGAAGTGAATTAAAGGAAGCTGGCAAAAATAAATAAATAAATAAAAGTTTTTTTCTTGACACAAGAAAGAAATGCTCCCAAGGCAGTGAGAAATAGAAATAGACACTGAGCTATGCAGCACCTGAATGGAGTAGGTAAGAGGCACCTGAACATATTTAGGTCCCCAGAAAATAACGGTCCTCAGACATAGCTTCACTGCAGATTCTCTACCTGGTATTGGAACAGGAAGCTCCCAGCCTTCATGATAGCTCTGCTTCAGGATAGTCCCGTCTTCATGATAGCCCAGATGATGAACGTGTAGCAATAAACAGATAAAGAGGGCTTGGCCCATTTTCTGGACATGAACTACATGTTCAGATGCTGGTGCAGCTCCCATTTGTGGCAAGGGAACAAGTGATTTCAGTATGGATATGTGAGAGTTCAGCTGATTGAAAGTATGAAAGAATGAGATGCAGATTCTGGAGCCATGCTTGTATAGCCTACAGAATCATGAGTCAATTAAAATATTTGCTCTGTAAATTACTCAGTCTAAGATATTTTTCTTTTTTGTTTTGTTTTTGTTTTTGTTGAGAAAAAATCTCACTCTGTCTCCCAGGCTGGAGTGTAGTGGTGTCATCTTGGCTCACAGCAACCTCCACCTTTTGGGTTCAAGTGATTCCTGTGCCTCAGCTTCCCAAGTAGCTGGGATTACAGGTGTGCACTACCCCACCTGGCGGATTTTTGTATTTTTAGTAGAGATGAGGTTTCACCACATTGGCCAGGCTGGTCTTAAACTCCTGGCCTCAAGTGATCCACCCACCTTGGCCTCCCAAAATGCTTGAATTACAGATGTGAGCCACTGAGCCCACCAGGTATTTTATAGAAATGCAACAACAGACTAACACAAGACGTAAGTAACTGAAATCAATCCTAACAATTTTTAGAAAGTATTTATTTAGATGGTCTTCTGGTATCTCAAAAGTCTATTATAACTTTTCTTATTTAAAAAGAAAATTAAGCCGGGTGCATTGGCTCATGTCTATAATCCCAGAACTTTGGGAGGCTGAAGCAGGAACATTGCTTGAGCCCAGGAGTTTGAGAACAGCCTAGGCAACAAAGTGAGACACTGTTTCCACAACAAATTAAAAAATTTAGCTGTGGTGATGCGTGCTTTAGTCCCAGCTACACAGGAAGCTGAGGCAGGAGGATCCCTTGAGCCAAGCAGTTCAAGGTGGCAGTGAGCCCTGTTGGCACCACTGTACTACAGTCTGGGTGAGAGACTGAGATCTTGTCTCAAAATAAAATAAAAACAAATTAGACCAGAAGGAGGAAAGTAAGAACAACTCAATTATATCATCTACAATAAATTAAATAAATTTTAACCATTTTTTCCCTTGCTCATTCTTCACTTCACTGAAGTGTCAAAGTCCTGCAAACGAAGATACTGTTTGCTGGCCAAGATTAAGCAAGCTTCATCCTTGCCCAGACAAGCATAATGTAAAGAAGAACCTATGGGAATTTGATTTTACAGAAACTCATAGGAACCTAATCAGCATTCTCATTGAAGGACTGGGCTTTCTAACCAACAAACTCAACTAGCTTGTACACTGTGTGAAATAATAACTGAGGGAAACCTGAGTGCTGGTTTAGAAGGGGAGATAAGTGGGGGAGATAAAACATTTACAAAGTCTTTTATCTTTTATGATCCTCTATAAACATCTTTACACATCTTTATGAAATGTGTATCCTCTTCTTCTAGGGCATATTCCAAGAAGTAGAACTGCTGAAATTAGCCTCGTTGGACTATCTCTAGCTATGACCATCCAAAGTCATGCTACAGAGGTATATCTATGGCTAAATCTGTTCCCACTTATGCTTGCCAACTGCTGAACTTATCAGACTGTTTACTTTTTGCCAGTCTCTTACCTCTCAACTCTTTAAGAGTAAATTACACGCTCCAGATAGGAGTTTGTGTCAAGTCAAAAAGGTGAGAGAGTGTGAGTGGTGGGTGACAGGAGGAACACACTTCCGGAAATGGAATGTGAGGAGATTTATCTTCTCCTCAGTGCTCTGTTCACCTGAGGGAGGAAAGGTGAAATGCTAACTGACCCCCAGTCAAGGGTAGACCAGGAGACATTGTTATAATGGCTTATTCCCATCTTATTTTGCTCAGTTCCTAGATAGAAGCTATCCACCTCCTGATCAGTTTCTTCTAAAGGGCTTCTGTGAACCCATTCTGGTGAGGGCTGTAAGAAAAAATAAGAAAGAAAGCAGAAACCATTTGCCTGCTCTCAGGGACTTCCTGGCTTACAGAAATCACAAATTTGACAGCCCTTGAATTTAACTTAGGTAAAAGATATAAATCGTATGACCAACGAAGTGTTTAAAGCTTTTAAAATATTTTGTCCACAAATTGAAACTCAGGACATTTTAGTTACTAATGCAAATTCTAGTTTCCTTTAAATAGGTGAAGATCTTGCAACACCAGGTTTGAGTTTCCACTCACTGTAGATCACACACTCTTCAGTTTCCAATATCCTCCCTGTTTTCTTACACTCAAGATGCCTCATTCTTTGTTACCTGCAGGCACTTGATATTGCAGCATCTTGTCTTATATCGTTGTTTCTGATGACTTCAGGAAGACAGTATTAACCAGAGGAAAAGAACTGACAAGGACTCTCGTCAACCTGTATTACTACCAAATCAGAAGCATGCTAATGACCCTTTTAAATATCTTGCTTTCTTGCTCTTAGCTAGTAATAGGCTTTCAGCACCAGTAACAAGGTGTCACGCTGGAGAAGGGGAAGAAGGATAACAATCTTGCTTAAAAATGGCATGAAAAAATGGCCTGTTCTTTACAGACTTATCTGTGGCTTTCTTGCTTGCCTCATCTTGAATTTACCCTGAGTCAGTTATCTGCTGTTGAAATGAGAGAAATGTTTTAAGGTGAGAGAATGAAGTCTTTTCTCAAAGGGATGTGGCAACAGTAATGAATATTAACATTACGTTTCCACCTGCTACCTGATACTGCCACTTTAAAACAACACATGGCAAGTGTGGAAATATACATTATTAGTCTTTTTTCCCCCTCTGTTGAGATAAATAATACTGGTCTATGATGCAGAGGAGAGTATAAATAGGTTCCCAGCTTTATAGTTCACCATCACCTCTTTTGGCCTAATGTGGAAGAAGGAACTGTCTGTTATGTATTTCTTCATATTTTACAGGAAAATATGAAGAAAACACTCTTTGGGTCAATGATAGCTGGACACAATGGAATTGGAAACAACGCAGGTTTAAAGACATATAAACCCAAATATGGCCAGTATTTTCCTGGTCATTTTTGAGAATTGCAAAACCATGGAAAGCTCTCTGATGTCAAGCTAATGTTGGTGACTGCTCTCTCTTTCTCTCCCCTTCACGTTTAATATGCGCTTACTGTGGCTTCTATTTTTTTTTTTTTTTTTTTTTTTTTTGAGACAGAGTCTCGCTCTGTTGCCCGGGCTGGGGTGCAGTGGCCGGATCTCAGTTCACTGCAAGCTCCGCCTCCCGGGTTTAGGCCATTCTCCTGCCTCAGCCTCCTGAGTAGCTGGGACTACAGGCACCCACCACCTCGCCCAGCTAGTTTTTTGTATTTTTTAGTAGAGACGGGGTTTCACCGTGTTAGCCAGGATGGTCTCGATCTCCTGACCTCATGATCCGCCCGTTTCAGCCTCCCAAAGTGCTAGGAGTACAGGCTTGAGCCACCGCGCCCGGCCTGTGGCTTCTATCTTAAAGTTCCCCAAGGCACTCCATGATCACCTTAAATTCCCTGAAAGAAGAGAGATCGTGTTTTTAGCTGGAATTGTCTATGCAGGTATGGGAAGAAGGAATTGGATAATTTAGGAATACTTAGCAGTTTAGTCACAATCAGGACTGAGAATCAGCAAGGAAAGTAAGAGTAGATTATTGGCAATGATTTACACAAGAGATTAATAATGGGTACCTGAAAGAAGCCTTTATTGGAAGAAAACTTAGCTATAAAGGAAAAAGGAAAAATACATATATAAATATTTTATGTATGTTATGTATGTGTTATAACACGTGTGTGTATATATATACACACATACATAACACTGCTTTATGAGGCAGAGGATACAGTGTGTGTGTGCGTGTGTGCACTTAAGCTCCTTCACCCGCATAAACCTTTTACCACTTCTGGATGTGTGGCCCAAAAGTAAAATGCATCAATAAAAAAAAGCTTCATCTCAATATAGTCAGCTTAACAAGAGGTTCAGAGTGTTGGGCTGTCCTCCACATGGACATTACTGTGACATCTAACTGAGATTGAGACTTTTTGTGGTAGAATTCCAGAAAATTATTGCCTCTAAATTGATTTGCTGAAGTCCATGGGAATGCCCAGATCTTAATGCTTTCCAACTTCTGATTATTTATTTATTGGATTCAATGAGCTATCTCAGTACCCTTCCTTATTTTGCTTAGGATATCACTGTGTTTGTTGTCTTGTGTGCGTTTGTTTTGTTGTTTTGTGACCAAAATAACTTAATGTATGTTCTAAAATTCACATAGCTTTTGAGTAGTTGCTGAGGATTTGGACTCATATGAATCTGATTCCCAGATGGAAACTGCTTCTTCTCATATCCTAACAGTATTAAAAACAATTCAGTTAAGAACAAAACTCTATAGATGCTTCATTTATGGAATAATATTGATATTTTTACATTTATTTCCTATTCACTTTTTGTTGATTTAAATTAATATATTCAATTCCTTTACTTTGCATTTTCTTTAATTTAAACATGAAAGAAATACACCGTAATCACTTAGAAACGTTTTGTTTTCACTTTCTTCACTTCCTAATTTCCAATAACCACAAAAGACTTTCTTGAGATTTGAAGGCTTGAAGCTTTTCTTTTCCTGAGTTTTTCTAGAGAAGGTCAAGTTCTCTAAA
This sequence comes from Piliocolobus tephrosceles, assembly GCF_002776525.5. Classification (NCBI taxonomy): domain Eukaryota; kingdom Metazoa; phylum Chordata; class Mammalia; order Primates; family Cercopithecidae; genus Piliocolobus; species Piliocolobus tephrosceles. Next base: position 25,754,723 of record NC_045442.1, read on the forward strand.
CAGCACAAGTAGGCAAATGTTGTGATTACCCCTCACCACAGCCACCAGAATGGAGCTGGCTGTCACACCCAATTAGTTATGCAGGATACAAAGATTCCACAACAGTGACTGATAACACTGGGCTTTTTTCCCTTTCAAAGATCATTTTACTCTTGGAATTAAACTCACTGATCCCAGCCCACCAGCAAATGTCTGCTGTTCATTGATAGCACCCTCAGGTGCTTATATCAGCTCCTCATTCTGCTATGAAAGCATCTGTGTGGCCGCCTCCCAGAAGATGCTTATTCTGAAATGACACGATTGAAGTGCAGGCCTCATAGTGCAAACTAATTTTCTCTTTTCCTGCTCTTGAATGGACTCTCCTGATGCCTTCACCTGTTCATGGTCAAAGCAAAAGTATATTTGTATATCGTATTTGAGAAAATACATATTAATGTGCCTAGTGAGCAGTTTGAGAAGAAATGTGTTTATCAGAATTTTAAGCAAAAGACCATGTAAGTTGCAATCTGAATAATTTATTTAGAGAAACGATTATGGCAAGGTGGGTTGAGTTGCAAATGTCTCATGACCTTTGGTAGTGCTTCTGAGAAAAGTGATGCCTTTTAATATATCCATAAATGTTGCCCCATTCAATTAGTAGTTCCTTGAATTATTGATTAAACAGTTAAACTTATTGAAGTGTCTTGATGTCTCACTGGTTATTGAAGGAGCTAAATTAGAGTGGTGTAATAAAAATAGCCCTGAGTAAGATAATTAACTAGCTGTGTGACCTTCAATAAGTCACTTGACCAAACTGAGCCTCATTTGTCTAAATTGGTAAATAAAATTCTCCTCCATCCTGCCTATAGGTTGTTGTAATGCTTAAGTGAGATAACGCACGTGAAAAATACGTAATGAGAAGCAGGTAGGGTATGTATGTTTGATATAACTCTATCTACTTGTTATTGTTTGATCAGAATTTGATGAGAGAAAGTATGGCTTATTTTGTGAATTTGGAGAAAATTGATTATATATTTGGAGCAGGAAAACATCTGTTTTATGGACAAATTATCTCATTCTAGCTTATTCTCAGTACATTATAACCTAAATAGCCCGATATTTGCTGAAACTATAAACCCTTTATAATTCGAGCCACATAAATGTTCATAGGCTTTCATGGGAAGAGCACCATTATTTGAGGGGTGTTGATCTTGAGTCTACCACTGGCCTGTCAGCTTAAGAGCAGAAACTATGGTATCCTTTCCTTCTGAATCCCAAGCAAAGAAATGGAACATTTTTTATGGGGGCATAACAAATGTTTTGGTTATTTTATTGACAGGAAAAAAAGAAAATTTAAAGGCATCTTTAATTTTATTTAGCGTATTTATATTTAGCTTATTTAAGAATACCAAACTTGCAATAATAGACTCATATCAGGTTTACATGAAATACTATGGACATTGCTTATTTGCTTCTAAGCCACACATATTCTTTTCTTAAATAACCAGCTTGCGGAGCCAAACAACTTAGATATTCCATTTAAAAGGTGAACATGTTTGAATTGAGGCATTTCATTTGATTCAAAGCTTGATTCAAGAATTAAGCTGTGCCTAGAACTTGAGAGTAACTGAACGCTGTCTCTAAAAGGATCAGTGAAGGATTCCAGGCCTAGAAAATCTATTTCATTGGAATGTGGGAATGGAGTATACAGCTTATGAATGTTGAGCACATTAATTCTATGAGCAAAACAGAAAAGTCACAGAGGAATGGCCTGGAACACTGTGACCAATGTGGAGAATCAGAGGTCATTCTTTTCAGAGTCAAAGCCACAGTGATGCGTGAATAAGGAGTTAAGTTGAAAATCTGCCAGTGAGACTCAAATCCAGGTCAGCTTCAAAAGAAATGACCTAACTCTTATTAAGATTCACTGAATTAGGTAAGCATGGAGGAGAGAAAGCTGGATGTATTCAAATATTTTATTTGCCAACCCAACTGTGAAATAAAAATGGGAGTAGAGACGAACTTTAGATGTAGAGATTGGAGGAACTGATATTGGTGAATTGGATAGAGTAAAGGGAGTAAGGCAGAGAGGGATGGCACTGTCACTCGACTGAGCATAGCATTTCACTGAACGAGCTTCCATACTGGGTGGGTAGAAGGCGTAATAATAAAGCAGATTAGTATTTTACTGAACAAATGAGGTAAAGATAGAGTTCAGACTACTGAGACCGTGAGAATATGCTCAACAAAATAATACAGAAAAGAATGTTGTACACAATGAGGTGCAGAAGACAGTACCCTGATTTCTGGAGGGTCCTTGGCTTAAGGATGGCTGGCAGGTGTTCAAGGAAATGTTCTATGAGGTCTTGAGGAGAGCTGTTACTGTGTGATTGAGACTTGGGAAACTTACTGGAGGTTGGGCAGGGCTGGAACACATTGGAGTTATAGCCAAACCATAGTGAAGAAACCTCACTAAGCAGCTCAGGCATTTAGTTGAGACACCAGAAAGGCCAAATAAGTAGTAAAGGACATACCCAGAGTAACAGAAGAAAGTTAAGAATAAAAGAAAAATAAAGTCACCTTAGCAAACAAAAGAAAAAAGATATCTCAATGATGACAATGTCTGTCATTAATCAGTTTGACAAAACAAAAATCAGAACTATCTAAAGGAGAACAATATATTTCAAATTCCCTATAATAAATAGCTGCAATGTGCAAAATGCAATAAAAAATACTGAGCATCAGAAAAAGCAAGAATATATGACCCTTATTTCAAACAGACTAAATTGTAGTCAGTTAGAAAAGAACTCAAGATAAACCTTTTTTATGATCATAAGTCAAGGACTTTGAGGCAGCCATTTAAATTAGATTCAAGGGGTTAAAAAATGTAATAATGAAAAAACTGATAGGGAATATCAGCAAAAAATAGAGTCTATAATTTTATTCTGGGAATAACAGGCAGAGTATTTCACAGGAAAAAATAAATCAGTGAATGGGATGAAAAATAACAGATTCGAAACTGCAATTGAAAGAGACAAATAGTATGAAGACAGATCAGTAGAGATTATCCAATTTTCAGAATATGGAAAAAAATGGTTTTGAAACAAAATAAACAGGATGGGGAGAGTTGTTCACAGTTGTAATCCCAGCACATTAGGAGGCCATTGCAAGAGGATTGCTTGAGCCCAGGAGTTTCAGACAGGCCTGAGCAACATAGGGTAGAACCCATCTCTACAAAACAATTTCTTTTTTTTCCTTTATGACATAGCTTGTCATAGCGGTACATGCCTTGTAGCCCCAGCTACTTGGGGAGCTGAGATTAGAGGATTACTGAAGCCAAGGAGTTCAACACTGCAGTAAGCTATGGAGTGAGACCCTGCCTCAAAGTAGATTAATTAATTATTAAATAACTAAACACAATAAACAGGTAGTAAATTGTACTGTAATATTAAGCAATCTAATGTATAGACAATTGGGGTCCCAGGAAGTTAGAAGAGAAAGAACAGATGAGAAAAATTATTTCAATAAAATAGATGAATTGCCTTAAATTTGGTGAAAAACATCAAACTACATTTCCCATATGCAAGTTATTTGGATCAAAAGATTCAAAAGAATAAATACAAAGAAAATATATAAGCACATCACAGTTTAAGGAAAATTAAAGATAAATTGAAGAACTTAAAGGCAGTCAGAGAAAATAGATATATTACATAGAGTGAAGAGCAATATAAATGATAGTGAACTTCTCATTGAGAAAAAATAAATATATGTATAGGTGAGTTTTATCAAATATTTAAGAAGATAGAATACCTACATTACACAAACTCTTCTAGAATATAGAGGAAGAAAAAGAATCTCCCAACTTGCTTTATGATTCTAGCATAGTCTATCACCAAGAAAGTTACCAGCAAATATCCTCCATGACCATAGGTATAAATATCCTTGACAAAATATTAGGAAAATAAATCCAACAGCATATTAAAATAATATATTTTATAAATATTATAAAATTAATATAAATACACTTTTTCTTTCTTAGAATTTTTTTCTAAAAATACATTTCAAGGAATAAGAATACAAGGGCAAAATATCTGAACAAAAAAATAAGAATTTTTGAGTAAAATACATTTTTCCCATAAATATTAATTTTTAACTCTTCCAAGTTCCTACTGAACTAAGCACGTCACACATAATTTCTCTTTTTTATGGCTGTAGAAAATGCAATTTCCTAAGAAAGATGAGAACTGACTTTCCCAAGGCCCAATAAACAGTATCAGGGGACATAGAGCAAAAATCTTCTGTTACCAAGATTTTTCTATAAATCGCAAAGGAAAAGGAAAAATATCTTTTCTCTTTAAAAATGTTATTGATTACTTTCCAACTTTTTATACTTTTTTATGGTTAATTACAAGATTTGGGGGGAATATGTCAAGAGAAGAGAGAGAAGAAATTGATTCAATTTCTTAGGTGTGCATCATTGAATTATAATAAAAATAAAATATAAAATTTTGCCTTTATTAAGTACTAAAGTACTATGTTAAGTGCTTTCACGAATTATTTCAATACAGTCTAACTGTAGTTATGACAGTTTTTCCTTTAAGATTTGATTTTAAAATGTCCTCTTTTTATATACTTTCCAATGATATAAAATTCCAATATCAGATTGTTGGTTACAGACTTAGGACTTAAAACAGGAGAATTGAGACACCAAAACATTTAACTTAATTGCATATTTAACATCTCCCTATTGGTTTACCACAGCATTTACAAGATAAGAATATTCCAGAATTATTAGAAACAAATTCTGAGCTGTAGATTTAGCTTTAGCTTTGTTTTATCAACTATATTTGTCTAGTGAAACTCAGCATTAGAACTAACATGTTTTCTTCCAATAATCCAACTGAGGTCCTCAGGGTGGGTTAATAGCAAAAGTTCCCATTTTTATTAATGAACCTAGTGTTCTGAGGGCATGAGTAACTTGCCCAAGGTCAATAAAAGTGTCCCCATTCGTGCAGATAATTGAGTTTTGCCGGTTTCTATGATAAATGAGTCAAGGGCGCCAAGATTGTGACTTAGGTAAGCAACAGAGATGGATGCTTTGGAGGGAATCACTATGGAATTCCATTAAGATTGATATTAAGTAATCAAAATTTACTCTCTCCTTTAATGATAGTGTGAGTTGTAATATCACTATTCTGTCACAAACCATCTGTTACAGTACTAGTTATTAAGAAGAAAAGGTTTTTTGTTTGTTTTCTTGCCTCTCTCTTCTAGTTCCAGGTGGCTCCCATAATTGATGTATTACCTTTGCAGATATTTTAGGAAAATTTTAGGACAGAAGCCAATCATGGATCACAACAGCTGATGTAAGAAAGCTTTTACATTGATTATTTACTGCCAGAAAAACAGGTATATTATGTAGGTCAGCTGAAGGCTGTGTGAATCTTGATCTCAGAGTATCTGGTGTTTAAAGAAAATGTAGATTACTAGGATAAGGAAACTGTACTCTTACCTCTTAGAAGACTAGAGTTTAGAAATAATGAATTAGGTCTTCCTTTTAGCTCCCCCAGAGAAAATGTGTGTAATTTTATCCCTAGCACTTACACACAATTTTCCTTTCTATAAGTGTTTTGTCAACATTTGTGAGAAGAAATACAGAAAGGTAACATAATCCCATATTTTTGATGAGTAAACTGAGACTCAGAGTGATTATGTAACCACTCAAAATTATGCAGCTCTCCAGTGAAAAAGAACCCAGGTTGTGTGATTCTAAACCTAATACTCTTATTATATATCATGCTGTAGCTCCTGGATACAAAACTCCAGATTGAAATACAAAAAAAAATGGATATTCACTTTGTCGCATAGAGCCCTTTCCAATGCAATATTTAACAGGAAAGCAAAAACGGTTTACCTTTTGTAGATTTCATTTTCATATAACTCAACATCACTCGTTTTCAGAAAAGAAGGCAGGAGAAACTTTATTCCTGAAATATTACCAAATCTATTATTTGGGATGTGTTTTAGGGATTACTTCCCCTCCCACTCAGTATTGAAACATCTCATAGGGTATTCTTAACATTCTTAATTGATACCTGAGTGAATGTATGACGCGGTAGACTGTTAAGTTAGTGACCCAGAATAAACCAGGCCTCCCAGCATGTGGTTCTTATTGGACTTTTCCTGTGTCAAATGGCTCCTCCTTTGGCTAATGGGGCATTAGTAAGAATGAGACTAACAGGGGCTTTATGAGAGTCACACCCTAGACTATTGCTTTTGACATGCTTAATTTTGGATGTTAATCAACGTGTGTGACTACCCTAAAAGTACCCTGCTTCGAATAAGTCCAAATTACCCACAAAGGACACACACACACACACACACACATACACATACACACAAACATACAAGAGAGAGACTAAACAGTCCCAACTCTTTACTCGATACCAGATGAATTGCCAGACATTTAAATAAAGAAAATATGTTAAATGATCTAGGCCTCCTATATACCCCACGGCATGGAACTGCACAGCTGAACTCTTCCCAAATTACTGAATTGTAAAAAGTGATACAACATTTTCTTAGCCACTAAATTTGGTGAGGTTCATTGTGCAGCAATAAATAACTGAAACAATCAGATTATTTCATACATTTTTCTTGTCTGTAGCTTGTTTTTCATTTTCTTCATGGGCTTACATAAAGCAAATACTTTAAATCTTATCGATATCGGATTTATTAAGTTTCTCTTTATAGATTATGTTTTTGGTATCAACTCATAGGTCCAAAGACGTTCTCTTATTTTTTTCTAAACTTTTGATAGTTTTATGTTTTAAACATAAAACTGTAATCCATTTTGGGTTAATTTTATGTAAGATATGAGGAGTTTGTTTATTTATTTATTTATTTATTTATTTATTTATTTATTTAGCCTAAGGATGTCTGTGATAGTTCTTCTGACGTGTAAACGTGACTACGCTACATCCTCAGTTATTCGGTCAAACACTAATCTTGGTGCTGTTGCGATAGGACTTTTCAAATGCAGTTAGAGCTTCTAATTAGTTGACTTTAGGTATGAGGGATCATCGACAATCTCGGTGGTCCTGCCTGCATCAGCTGGAAGCTGTTACACAGTGGGCATCTTACCGAGAGAAAGAAGAAATTCCACCCATGGTAAACAGCTTTGACCAGTGCCCATGAAGTTCTATTCTATGATTTTCCTTTCCTTTCCTGGCTGTGCCATGAATTTCAGAATTGCTTAGCTGCCCCTTCAATTACTTGCACCTGGTTCTTTCTCTCTGGTTGAGCCCTAACTGATATAATCCCAGTTACTCCAACACCATTTGTTGAAAAAACAATCTTTCCTCCTTTGAATTGTTTTGCAGTATTGTGAAGAATCAGCTGGACATATTTGTATAAGTCTATTTTTTACTCTTTTCCACTTATGTATGTGTCATCCCACTGTCAATACCACGCTGCCTTGATTAGTGTAGCTATATAGTAAACTTTGCACACTATTTTTCATAGTTTTGTTTTGTTTTGTTTTGAGATGGAGTCTCTGTCGCCCAGTCTGGAGTTGGAGTGCAGTGGTGCACTCTCAGCTCACTGCAAGCTCTGCCTCCTGGGTTCAAGCCGTTCTCCTGCCTCAGCCTCCCCAGTAGCTAGGACTACAAGCGCCCACTACCACGACTGGCTAATTTTGTTTTTGTATTTTTAGTAGAGACGGGGTTTCACCATGTTAGCCAGGATGGTCTCCATCTCCTGACCTCGTTATCCACCCACCTCGGCCTCCCAAAGTGCTGGGATTACAGGCATGAGCCACCGCGCCCAGCCTTTTTCAGATATCTTACCTTTGCTTGCTATATATCCCACAACACATTGTTATTGTTTTGGTTTTAAGTAGTTAGTTATCTTTTAAAGAGATTTATTTAAAAAATGGACTTATGCTTCTGAAAAAGATTCAATTAATACAGCCAGGTGCCCATTTTTGCTTTTTTTTTTCTCTCTCTGTGTAATATTTGTTGTTTTCCTCAGATGTCTCTAAGATTTATATTTTTATATCTGTTTTTATCACTTTGACTATTAGCCCTCTAGGTGTATGTCCCATTTTGTTTGTATCAGTTCTTCTTGGCGTTCTCAAGGCCTCTTGGTCTGTACTTTATTATATTTTTGAAAATTAATTAATTTTTTAAATTGTTGCAGATGATCTAATCAATATTCTCTATTTGGTTTTCTCTCTTCTTGTTTTATGATCCCAAATTATATGTGTGTTGGACCTTTGATGTTGTCCTACAGTTCTTAAGAAATCTGTTAAATTTTTTTTTACTATTTTCTTTTTCAGTTTTTGACTGGGTAACATATATTTATCTTCAATTTTGCTGATTATAGAGTTTGAAGATGAGTTCATTGAAATATCTATTCATTTCTGATATTTTTAAAATGTATTTTATTTCACTTGGACTCCTTTGAAATTTTCATGTTCCTGTTGAAACATGTATGTTGTACAGCATTTCTCCATGACCTTTAGCATGTCCATCAGTCATTTCAAGGTTTCCATCTGATAGTCACAGCATGCAAGTCATCTTTGAAGCTGGTTCTGTGAATTGTTTTATCTCCTGGTAAAGTTTTGTTTTCTCTCTTAGCCTTTTGCTATGTCTCATAATATTTGATTAAATTCTGACTATTTTGTGGGTAAGAACAAATAAGTGTGGTGGCTCATGTCTGTAATCCCAGCACTTTGAGAGGCTAAGGAGGGAGGATCACTTGAGCCCAGGAGTTTGAGACTAGCCTGAGCAACATGATGAAACCCTGTATCTACAAAAAAAATACAAAAATTAGCTGTGTGTGGTGGTGCATGCCTGTGATCCCAGCTACTTGGGAGGTTGAATTGGGTGGATCACTTGGGTGCTTTCAGCTGTGATGTTGCCATAGTTGCCTTCCATGCATCATAAATTTATTCTTATTTTATTGGTAAAATGTTGTTATCTTGTGCTCAGAATGGCATATATAGCTTAGTATACCAAATCCTTACTTTGCTTACCATTTTTATTTGTTAGTCTGTTTGAAATTCTTCTGTATATGTCCTCTGTGTGTTTGTTATTAGGGGGATGTTAAAGTTATGAAAACAAAATGATTGGCACTTATTACCATGGCCATTTGTGTAATGGTTGTTAGGGGCTTCAGGCTTTAAAATTCTCAGACAGTGATTTAGGTCATAAGAGAGAAAGTAAAAATAGTGCACAAATGTAGAACACAGTAGAAAACTTCTAACACTGATGTTAGTAAAATATAAAAATCAACTTATAAATGTAAATTACTTATAAACTATAATTAAAGATAATGTAATTTTTAATTTACCTTGCTTGATCTTGAGGAAATGTCTAGGGAAAAGCTTGGGGAAATTTACCATCACAAAGAAAGAGATCAGGAAATCACAAAGTTCTAAAACAGTTGTAGTGAGCCTGTGTGCACCCCTTAATTGTGTGCACTTGCTACCTCTCCCAGTATTACATCTTCCAATTACTTTATTCATAGCCCAGAAGGAGGGACACTAAATGTTTATACTTTACATTATCTGATGGATGCTATTGCCTCATGAAATAAAATATTAGAGAAAAGAGAGTTTTATTAATATGAACACCTCAGCTAGAAGAACATCCAAGAAACATCATTTATTTTTTCATGACTTAGTGTTAAAAATACCTCTGTTAAAATTCAGTGCAGAGTAGGTGGTAATTAATAATTTTTATCCTCACCTTCCACTCCCCCTGACTGTCAGTGGGTTTCAGAAAATAAAACTAAGAATCCTAAATAATGTTACATTTACATATTTATAAAATTGTATCATTCAACATCTGTTATGTAACTTGTTTACTTTTTCAATGCCTTGTGACTGTATTACCCCACAATTATCCTTTTAAACTTGAATTTTAATGACTAATATTATAATTGATCATTCTTACATACTGACATCTAGTTAACCAATGCCCTCTGACTGGAATTTCAGGTTATTTTGAGATTTTTGTAATTCAAAATGTCTATAAATATTTGGGGGTATTTGTAATTACACATATAAAGTAAAATAGGTAGAATTTTTAGGTTACAGGGCATTAATAATTTTGGCCTTCAAAACATATTGATAAATGTGTCTTCCCCCTTTTCTATGAACAAGAATACTTATTAGCAGACACAGACATATACCCATGTACATTTTAGAATTTTGACAGGCCAAAAGAATATTATTTGATCTTGTTTTTCTATGACTACTAGTAAGGATTTTTAAAAATCTATCATGCTTTTACTTGGATTCCTTTATTGTAAAAATACCACTTATTTGTAGCTAAAGAGTGGCAATTTATGACTATGCTATATGTTCATGTATGACTAACTCAGGATTCATCGTCAATCAGTAATAAATCATTTCTATACCCTTGACTAAAAGACTAGATTCAATATAATACAAATTATATAATTGCTCTGTAATTTGGGCCACATTTTCCCTTCATTTCTGTGCCTTAATTTTACTGTTAAAAAAATGTTAACAAGAATGAGTTTCATGCTTTGAATTTCATCAAGATGCCATTGGAGTAAGTGAAATCATATTCCAGATGCTATTGTGATCTCAGCTACCCATGAGAAAAGAATTAATGAATTTACACTTTTACATTTTAGCATCCTATTTAATAATGATGTCAGAACATTTTTATTTTTATATAGTTAAATAAGGCCTCAATAGTCTAAGAATATTAACTACAGATTTCAAGTTAGTAGAAAGTTCATGGTTTTAGAATTATTGAACATTACATGTCAGGTAATATGCTGAATACTTAACATGCATTATTACTTCATTTAATGTTTACCAAAATCTTACATAGTGGGTATTATAATTATGCTTATTTGATAGATGAAGAAACTGAGGCTAAGAGTACCCAAGAATGTATAGCTAATAAATGTTTAAGATGGGAGTCAATTCCTAGAAGTCTAACTACAACTACTATGTGATCCTGCTTTGTGAATCCTTGGATACAAGCATGACTAGAATGCAATGTACTGTTACCTCTCAAGTGGACACAGTAAAATTAATAACAGATTAATCTCTTTTTGATATCCAGCATCTTTCCAGGTCGTCTTTCTCTACTCTTAGTAGATGAGCTTTCAGAATATGTAAAATAAATTTAGTATTTGCCTAAACCAAAATTAATTAACTGGATAAAGCAATAACTAAAAAAAGATCAAAAATAGTCCCCTGAAAATGCACTATAGTGACAGGATATTAGCATGATGGCAGACTGAGAAGCTACATGCTCTTCTCCCAAAGAGACAGCAATTTTACAACAATATATAAACCTGAATATCTCTGTGAGGACTCTAGAGGTTACATGCCATTGTAAAACCAAGAAAGGATTCCACCAAACTGGATTTTTAAAAATGTGAATTTGTTCATGTTCCTCTGCCTATGTGGCATAAACTGGAGCAACCAGGAGGAAACTCTCCATATTGGGGCTAATCCTTTAGCGTGGAAACAAAAGAGTGGACCATGTAATTAAACTTCTGGTTTGGGGGATTTGCCCAAGGGACTGTTTTCTGTTTTGTCTTACTCAGAGCACTGACCTGGACCACGGCCAGAGTTTAGATAGATGCAAATAGCACATTAGAGTTGTAGTTCTGTATACAGACACCAGGGGGTGCAAAAAATCAGAAAAGGTTTGGTTGCTCCTCTGGTCAGGCTAATTGCAGATGTTCCTCTTCATGAAGTTTAATATACAAAGACTGGGAAAGCTGTCTTTTGTTTGTTTCGTTTTTGTTTTTTGCTTTTTTCCAAATGTCCAAATATCAGTAAAAAATTACAAAACATATAAAGAAACAGATGATCTAATCAAATAATCAAAACACCAAAAATGACTTCTAAGAAAATGTACATGGATAAGCTACCTCAAAAAGAATTTAAATTTAAAGTAACTGTCACAAAGATGCTCAATAAACTATTAAAAAATACAGATAAGAAACTAAATGAAATCGGAAAAACTATGTATGAACAAAATAAGAATATCAACAGAAATAGAACTAAAAAATAATTACAAAATAATATAAAACAAAACACTTAGAATAGAAAAATAACTGAACTGAAAAATATATTGGAAGAGATCCACAGCTGTCTTGATAAAGGAATTAGTGAACTTCAAGATAGGTCATTAGAAATCATTGAATAAGTAAGAAGTATCAAAAATAAAAGGAAAAATGTCCTAAGGGGCATACGGGACACTATCAAGCAGATCAATATATGCATAATGGATCCCAGAGGGAGAAAAGAGGAAAGTCAGAGAGCTTATTGTAGCAAAAAATCCCAAATCTGAGAAGAAAAAAATGAACATACAGATTCAAGAAGGTCAAGAGCCACAATTAGATTAAATCTAAAAACAATCACACTGAGACATATTATAATCACACTGTCTAAAGTCAAAGAAAAAGAGCATATGAAAGCACCAAAATAAAAGTGATTTATCACAAGCAAGGAAGTTTCCATTAGAGTATCAATAGATTTCTTGACAGAAACATTTCAGGAAATAAGGGAATGCAATAATATATGAATGAGTAATAAAGTACTGAAAGAGAAAAAAAAAAACTATTGACCAAGAATACTGTATCTTAAATGTTGTGTCAAGAATATTGTATCCCTTCAAAATTGAAGGAAAATTAAGACTTTCCAAGAAAAACAAAGCCGGATGATAGATAGCACCATAAAGCCATATAAAAAATAAAAAGTTCTCTAGTAAAGGCAAATATGAGGACAAATATAGTAACCTGTAGTATTGTAAATTTGGCTTATAGAATTTAAGTGACAAAAACATTTTAAAAGATATAAATCTATCTTAATGAGCATATAATACACAAAGATGTAATTTATGACAAGAGAAAAAAAGTGGAGCTCTAAAAAATAGTGGTTCTGTATTTGATTTAGGTTGTTGTCAGTTTAATACCACAATAATTTAAAGATCTTAAAAATATAAATCAATGGTAACCACAAATAAAATATGTATGAGTATATACACAAAACTAAATGAGAAGAAAATCAAAACATGTTATGACAAAAAAACACAATGAAACACAAATGAAGTTAGTAAGAACAGAAAAGAAAGAAAAGCTCTAAGACACACAGAAAAAAATTAACAAAATGTCAATGTAAGTCTCGTATTAGTTCTCACACTGCTAAAAAAGGACATACTGGAGGCTGGTTAGTTTACAAAGGAAAGAGGTTTAATTGACTCACAGTTCTAGATGTCTGGGGAGGCCTCACAATCGTGACAGAAGGTGACGGAGGAGAAAAAGCACATCTTACATGGCGGCAGGCAAGAGAACATGTGCCGGGGAACTCCCCTTTACAAACCATCAGATCTCATGAGACTTATTCACTACCACAAGAACAGCACAGGAAAGACTTGCCCCCATGACTGAATTACCTCCTACCAGGTACCTCCCACAACAATTGGGAATTATGGGAGCTACAATTCAAGATGAGATTTGGGTGGAGACACAACCAAACCGTATTACTTCACTCCTGGAACCCTCTCAAAACTCATGTCCTCGCATTTCAAAACCAATCGTGCCTTCCCAACAGTCCCCCAAAGTCTTATTTCAGCATTAACTCAATTTCATAGTCCAAAGCATCATCTGAAACAAGGCAAGTCCCTTCTGCCTATGACCCTGTAAAATCAAAAGCAAGTCAATTACTTACTTCCTAGATACAACGGGGATTCAGGCATTGTGTAAATACAGCTGTTCCAAATGGGAGAAATTAGCCAAAATGAAGGGGCTATGGGCCCAGTGCAAGTCTGAAATCTAGTGGGGCAGTCACATCATAAAGCTCCAAAATGATCTCCTTTGACTTCATGTCTCACATAGGGGTCATGCTCATGCAAGAAGTGGGTTCCCATGGTCTTTGGCAGCTCCATCTCTGTGGCTTTTTAGAGTACAGTCCCTGTCCTGGCTGCTTTCATGGGCTGGTGTTGAGGGTCTGTGGCTTTCCTAAGTGCAGAGTGCAAGCTGTCAGTGGATCTACAATTCTCAGATCTAGAGGATGGTGGCCCTCTTCTCACAGCTCCACTAGGCAGTATCCCAGTGGAGACTCTGTGTAGTGGCTCCAACCCCACATTTCCCTTCCACATTGCCCTAGCAGAGGTTTTCCATGAGGGGCCCACCCCTGCAGAAAACTTCTGCCTAGACATCCAAGCATTTCCATAAATCCTTTGAAATCTTGGTGGAGGTTCCCACACCTCAATTCTTGGCTTCTGTGTACCCGCAGGCTCAACACCACGTGAAAGCTGCCAAGGCTTGGGACTTGAACCCTCTGAAGCCATGGCCTGAGCTATACCTTGGCCTCTCTTAGCCATAGCTAGAGCAGCTGGGACACAGGACACCAAATCCCTAGCTGCACACAGCAGGGGCACCCTGGACCCAGCCCAGGGAACCCTCATAGGCCTCTATCCTGTGATGGGAGGGGCTGCCGAGAAGGTCTCTGACATGCCCTGCTGACAGTTTCCCTGTTGTCTTGGTGATAAACGTTGGGTTCTTTGTTACTTATGCAAAATTTTGCAGCAGGCTTGACTTTCTCCCCAGAAAATGTTTTTTTGTTGTTGTTTCTGTTGCATCATCAGGCTGCAAATTGTCCAAACTTTTAAACTCTGCTTCTTGAATACTTTGCCTCTTAGAAATTTCTTCCACCAGACACCCCAAATCATCTCTCTGACGTTCAACATTCCACATATCTCTAGGGCAGGATCAAAAAGCTACCAGTCTCTTTGCTAAAGCACAGCAAGAGTCACCTTTGTTCCAGTTCCTAACAAGTTCCTCATCTCCATCTGAAACCACCTCAGCCTGAACTTTATTGTCCATATAATTATGAGCATTTTGGTCAAAGTCATTCAACAAGTCTCTGGGAAGTTCCAAACTTTCCCATATCTTTCTTCTTCTGAGCCCTCCAAACTGTTCCAACCTCTGCATGTTACCCTGTTCCAAAGTTGTTTCCACATTTTTGGGTATCTGTACAGTGGCACCCACTACCAGTTACCAATTTACTGTATTAGTCTGTTCTCATGTTGCATGAAAAGGCATACCTGAGACTGGACAATTTATCAAGGAAAGAGGCTTAATGGACTCAGTTTCACAGGACTGGGGAGGCCTCACAATCATGGCAGAAGGGTGAAGGAGGAGCAAAGTCACATCTTTTGTTTTTGTTTTTATGTTTTTTTTGGGGGGGGGGGGTTGTTTGTTTTGAGAAGGAGTCTCGCTCTGTCACCCAGGCTGGAGTGCAGTGGCATGATCTCGGCTCACTGCAAGCTCCGCCTCCTGGGTTCACACCATTCTCCTGCCTCAGCCTCCCGAGTAGCTGGGACTACAGGCACCCACCACCTCACCTGGCTAATTTTTTGTATATTTAGTAGAGATGGTGTTTCACTGTGTTAGCCAGGATGGTCTCGATCTCCTGACCTCATGATCCATCCACCTCGGCCTCTCAAAGTACCGGGATTAGAGGTGTGAGCCACTGTGCCTGGCCACAAAGTCACATCTTACATGGCAGCAGGCAAGAGATCATGTGCAGGCGAACGCCCCTTTATAAAACCATGAGATCCTGTGATACTTATTCACTACCAAGAGAACAGCATGGGAAAGACCTGCCTTTATGATTCAATTGCCTCCCACCATGTCCCTCCCACTACACATAGAAATTATGGAAGCTACAGTTCAAGATGACATTTTGGTGGGGACACAGCCAAACCATATCAGTCCTTATCAGTAATTACTTTAAAGGTAAATGGATTAAACTCCCCAGTAAAAGATTAGCTGGATGAAAATAAAGCAGAACAAAATAGGATCCAAGTATATGCTGTTTACAAGAAGTTCACCTTAGATCTAAGGGCACCCATAGGCTGAAAGTGAGATGATGGGAAAAAATAGTACATGAAAATAATAAGTGAAAATATGCAGAAATGGCTATATTTGTGCATAAGAAAAGAGACTTTAAATCAAAAACCATTCCAAGAGACAAAGAAGAATATTATATAATAAAAAAATTGTCAATTTACCCAGAAACACTAACAATTATAAATATTTATGCACAAAACCTCGGAGCTGCTAAATACAGGAGGCAAATTTCAACAGAATTGAAAAGAGAAATAGACAGCAAAATAATCATAATAGGAGACTTCTCTACCCCTTTTCAAACTGAATAGAATGACTAGACAGAAAATCAATAAGGAAATAGAGGACGAGAACAACACCATAGACAATTAGAGCTAACCGATGCCTATTCAGAACACGACCACACATCAGTCACCAGCAGATTATGAATTCTTCTCAAGTGCATATGAAACATTCTCCAGAATAGACCACAAAGCAAGCCTTAACAAATTTAAGAAGACTGAAATCATACAAAGTATATTTTTCAATCATAATAGAATGAAATTAGAAATCAATAGCATGAGGAAAATGAGAAAACTCACACATATATGAAAACTAAACATTTTATCAAAACTACCAAAGAAGTCACAAGGGGAATTAGAAAACATCTTGAGGCAAATAAAAATTAAAACACAACATACCAAATCTTATTGGATGCAGAGAAAGCAGTGCTAAGAAGGAATTTTATAGCTGTAAATACGTACATTAAAAAGAAGAAATATCTCAAATAACCTAACATTATCCTCAGAAAATAAAAAATAAAACAAACTAAACTCCAAGCTAACAGAAAGAAGGAACTAACAAAGATTAGAGAAAAGCCAAAGAAGGGACAAAGCTGCTGACTAGATGTAGTTGGTAAGCACAGCTCCCATGGAGAGAGTCCAAATTATTAGTAAATCACCATAGTTTGGGCAGATCTTTGAAGAGAAAATGCTCAGAGTGGATGGAGAGGCAATGTTGAAGACTGAAGTCAAGACTGCAGAGGAAGGAAGCTGGGAACCCTGCTCAAGGTGTCTGAAGGCCAGGGCTATTTCACAGCCCCAAACAGCTTCTAAGAAAGGGGTGATGGAGGGACCTGAGAAATAACTCACTCTCACTGCAGGCCTCTGGGATCCTGGCTACAGGGGACACTGCATCCTCCATGTGCAGGGCGATCTCAGGGAGCAGGCAGAAACAGGCCTTCGGATGGCATGAAGCTCAGGAGCTTTGTACACTGGGCAGCTCTGGTGAAGAGCCAGCATCCACATGGGACTGGGACACATCTGCTCTCCAAACCCCCTGCCACTGGACATTCCCATGGTCCATGCCTAGCTGCCACGCAGAAGCAGGCATACAGCATAACCCCTACAGTCCAACCTGTGTGCGCTGCTGTACCTGAGTACTTTTCTGGTGACCCAGTAGCATATCTGGTCCCCGAGTGTAGCTGGAACCTGATTCCAAGCTGCAAGATGTCCCAGTGTCCCTAGGGCTGCAGCATGCAGTTCAGGAGTGTAGAGCTGAGATCTGTGGTTGGCACTCAAGAGGTAAAGGAGCCCCCACTCGCAACGCACTGAGAAGGGGGAGACACATGTGTTCCTGGGCTGGATTGGGAATGGGGTGTGCCTTCCTCCACAGGGTTGGGCCAGAAAAAGTGTGACATATCTCCTGCCAAAGCCACTGCACCTAAAAAAAAAGGAAATGTGGGTCCAGCACCAGGAATCAGAGGGGGTTTCCTCCAAGACCCAGGTGTGGAACTGGTCAGGAGACCATCTCCCTCCCCCTGCAATGAAGAGCATGCCTGCACACCCTAAGGAAGTACAAAAGAGCAGTGCAGCCAGGTATTAACCTAACTACTGGCCATTACTCTTAAGCATCAGACAAAGATAAAGAAAAATAATTAAGAAAAATTAACAAAACCTCTAGAAATATGGAATTATGTAAAGAGATCAAATCTACAAATCATTGGCACTCCTGAGAGAGGAGAGAAAATAAGCAACGTAGAAATTATATTTGAGTATATAGTCCACAAAAATTTCCCTAATCTTTCTAGAGAGGTTGACATGTAAATCTAAGAAATATAGAGAACCCCAGTTAGATGCTATAATACAACCATTTCCTAGGCACATAGTCATCAGATTCACCAAGACCAATGCAATAGAAAACATCTTAAAGACAGCTAGAGAGAAAGGGAAGGTCACTTACAGAGGGAACCCCATCAGTCTAGCAGCAGATGTCTCAGGAGAAACCTTACAAGCCAGACAAAATTGGGGACAAATTTTCACTGTTCGTAAAGAAATTCCAACCAAGAATTTTATATCCCACCAAATTAAGCTTGATAAGTGAAGAATAAATAAAATCCTCTTCAGACAAGTGAATGCTGAGGGAATGAGACCAGTTTTGCAAGAGGTCCTTAAGGGAGCACTAAAGATTGAACCAAAAGACTGGTGTTACCACATATGTTACCACAAAAACACACTTAAGCACAAAGCCCACAGACACTATAAAGCAACTACACAATGAAGTCTACATAACAACTAGCTAACAACACAATGACATGATCAAAATTATACATATCGATACTAACCTGGGATGTAAGTGGACTAAATGACCATTTAAAAGATGAAGAGTGGCAGGCAGTATAAAAAGATAAGACCTAACCATCTGTTGACTTCCAAAGACTCATCTCATATGTAATGATCCATAGGTTTAAAGTAAATGAATGGAGAAAATTTTATCATGTGAATGGAAAACAAAAATGAGCAGGAGTCACTATTCTTGTATCAGATAAAACAAACTTTAAACCAATAAAAATTAAGAAGGATAATGAAGGGCATTACATAATAATAAAGATTAAAATTCAACAAGAAGCCTTAACTATCCTAAATATATGCATAACCAATATCGAAGCACCAAGATTTACAAAACAATTTCTTCTGAGCCTACAAAAAGATGTAGGCAACCCCACAATAATAGTAGGAGAATCAACACCCCACCGACAGAGTTGGACAGATCATCAAGGCAGAAAACTAACACAGAAACTCTGAACTTAGACTAATTGGACCTCATAGACCTCTATAGAACACTCCACGCAACAAACACAGAATAGACATTCTTCTTATCTGCACATGCAACATGCTCTAAGATCGACCACATACTCAGTTATAAAGCAAGCCTCAATAAACTTAAAGAAATTTAAATCACACCAAGCACACTCTCAGGCCACAGTGTAATAAAAATAGGAATCAATATCAAGAAGATCTGTTAAAACTGCACAAATACATGGAAATTAAACAACTTGACCCTGAATAATGCCTGGGTGAACACTGAAATTAAGGAGGAAATAAAGTTATTTGGAATTAATAAAAATAGGGACACAACTTACCAAAATCTCTGGGAAACACCAAAGCAGTGGTAAGATAAAATTTTATAGCCCTAAATGTTTTCATCAAGAAGTTAGAAAGATATCAAAGTAACAATCTAACTTTGCACAAAAAGGGGCTAGGGAAAAAACAACCACAAAGCTAATAGAAGAAAAAAAACAAAAACTAATGTTAGAAAAGAAGTTAATGAAACTGAAATGCGAAAATACAAAAGATCAATGAAACCAAGAGTTGTTTTTTAAAAAACAAATAAGAGTAATAGACTGCTAGGTAGACTAACAATAAAGAGAAAATCCAAATAAGTACAATGACAAATTATAAAAATGACATTAAAACGGATCCCACAGAAATATAAAAGTTCCTCAGAGAATACTATGAACAACTGCATGCAAATGAGAAAATCTAGAAGAAATGAATAAACTCCTCGAATAGAGTGCCCAGAAGTAAACCCTTGCATGTATGGTTAAATTATTTTCAATAAGGGTGCCACAAAAACTCAATGAAGAAAGGATAGAGGGGATAGTCTCTTCCATAAATAGTGTTGGGAAAAACGTTAATACTTGCAATTGCATTGTGATGTTCTTGTAGTGTGTTTTTCAGCTGTATCAGGTTGGTTATACTCTTTTATATGCTGGTTATTTTGTCTGTCAGCTCCTGTATCATTTTATTGTTATTCTTAGCTTCCTTGGATTGGGTTTCAGTGTTCTCTTAAACCTCAGTGATTTTCATCCCCACCCATATTTTGTATTCTATTTCTGTCATTTCGGCCATCTCAGCCCAGTTACAAACCCTTGCTGGAGAACTAGTGCAGTGGTTTGGAAGAAGGAAGGCACTTTGACTTTTGTGTTTGTCAGAGTTCCTGCTCTGGTTCTTTCTCATCTTTTGGGGCCAGTGTTCCTTCAATCTTTGAAGTTTCTGTCCTCTGGATGATTTTTTCTTA
Source organism: Piliocolobus tephrosceles (assembly GCF_002776525.5). Classification (NCBI taxonomy): domain Eukaryota; kingdom Metazoa; phylum Chordata; class Mammalia; order Primates; family Cercopithecidae; genus Piliocolobus; species Piliocolobus tephrosceles. Next base: position 25,774,952 of record NC_045442.1, read on the forward strand.
TAATTGTCTTTTTTTCTCTATTTGATGTCCTTAGGAGTTTGATCGTAGTATAAGGTGGGTTCAGTCAACTGACTTCATTTCTGGAAGATTTTATTAGGCCAGGTTTCAGCTCAGGACTCCGAGACTCCATGCTGTAACTGTGCGGGACTGGTATTGGGCTCTGGCTTTGTTTTCTGGCTCCTCAAGGCCAGGAACCTGCAGCATTGAAGTGGGCAAACTGCTCCCAGACCACTGGTCACAACATTCTATTGGGTGGTGCCAGCCAAAACATTTCATAGGGCAGTGGCAGCAGGATCCATTCTTGTTCACACATTCCAGCAGCAGCAGCAGTGACAGTGCAGCAGGGTGCACACTCATTGGCTGTTGTGGGGTGTTAGTGGGTGCCAGGGTACTGGCCCCCATGTGTGTATTTGCAGCAGAAATGGTGGCAGTAGGGTCTGAGGGGTGGGGGCCCCTGCCACCATATGTTTGTGTATTGACACTCCTGGTGGTGTTAGCATGGGGGTAGGTGCGCTGGTGGGCACAGTACTGTGTACACCTTCTGTGTGCATTCACACGGGTAGTGGTGGCCACTCAGGACAGCAATAGGTCCACTATTCTCTGTGGCTTGTTTCATACTGGTGGCCATGTTGGCGTGGGCACAGGGCGCTGGTCACTGCAGGGCTGGCAGGCTCTGTGCCTGCCGACACTCCAATAGCAATGGTGGTTTGGTAGTTGCAGGGAGCAGGGATAGGTGAACTCATGCTACCAGCAGTGGCAAAGCAGGTCCACATGAACATGTGCTGTCAGAGAAGGGGAGGCAAGGTCCACCCATGCACACACATGCCAGCAATGTGGGGTTGGCCATGGGAAAGTACGTGTAGGCAAAGCAGCATAGGGGAGGATGCAGTTGGGAGAGGGTATGGGCAGACTGGTACGTGTCTTCAATGTCCAATCTGCTGGAGCTCTCTGCATCTGGGCATAATGGAGGCTCCCAGGATATACCCACCCTGAGCTTCCAATGCTGCACTGCAAGCAGCCATGGCCAAGCTGGGGCCCCAGGAGAGGCCAGCAGACTGAGAGGAACTTAGGTCAGACTGGCACAGTCTCATGGGCAAGATCACCCTGGAGAGTTCAGGTCCAACAGTTCCCCTAGGGCCAAAGTATCCTACGGGAGCAAATCAAGCCTAGAGGGATTGGCATTCCTGGCTGGGTTACACTATACATACTCCCACAACAAACCCTCTGGGCTCAACTCTGGCTAGAGTTCTGCCCCTACCACTTCTCTAAGCTGCTGTGTCTGCCAACTCAATTGTCTGTGTTGGTCACGGAGTCTTCTCCTGTTGAGACTACAGAGGCCGATGGTGAAAGCAGGTTGCTGTTTGCCTATTAAACTGACTCCTTCCCCAAGGAACACTGGGGGCCACGAATGAGTCCTGGTGTGCAGTACCCCTATTCAGGATTCCCAACTTCCTCTCCCTTCAGCCCAGCATCTGTGCTTTCCCTCTGTCCACTGTCAATGACTTCCCTCAGAAGATCTGCTTGAAGTGGACCAGTCTTCCTGATGTCCTGGTCCTCAGGTAGCAGACGTTCCTCCTGGCTGCATCTAGTCAGTCATCTTGCCCCATGCTGAGTATTAGTAATTCATTTTAGGTCATAAGCTTATTAGTCTCCACTGTGCCTAGCCTAGTGCTAACATTTCTAAATTAATATTGTGTTGTAAATGCCTTTGACATATGAAATTTCTGGAATGCACCCATGTGTTCACTTTGTTCATGTGTATTCCTAGACTGATTATCACACCCATCACCATATAGGTTTTCAACTGTGGCCTTATAATGGTCTACTGCATCTTCATATTGTGGCCTCACTACAATCTTTTGAAGCAAGATCAATCAACAAAGACAGGACAGCTTAGAGAAGTTAAGTGACTTGCCAAGTTCATATTGTTGGTATTCCTTCTACACTCAATTGCCCCCTTTAGGGCTGAATGTTCAAGCACAGCAGAAATAGCAGAGTGCCGTGGAAGACAATATCCTTGAATTCTACATGCTATACTATCTTCTTTTGAACTAACATCAAGGATGTTTGCTCAGTAATTACAAGAGATAAGTTAAGTGTGCACTTACTATGTGCCAGTAATGTGTCAAGTTGTCCAAGTTGTCCTTGCCTCGTCTGAGTTGTCTTTTTTTTTTTTTTTTTTTTTTTGAGATGGAATCTCATTCTGTTGCCCAGGCTGTAGTGCAATGACATGAGCTCCGCTCACTGCAAACTCCACCTCCTGGGTTCAAGCAATTCTCCTACCTCAGCCTCCTGAGTAGCTGGGATTACAGGCGCATGACACCATGCCCAGCTAATTTTTATATTTTTAGTAGAGACGTGGTTTCACCATGTTGGTCAGGCTGGTCTCAAACTCCTGATCTCGTGATCCACCTGCCTCATCCTCCCAAAGTGCTGGGATTACAGGCATGAGCCACTGTGCCCAGTTCTGAATTGTCTTTTACAAAACTTCTATGTGAGTAGGTATACTAACAATATTATTACTATTTACAAGAAAGGAGTTGAGAAGCTTATCCAAGGACACATAGTTAGAAAGTGATAGAGCCAGGACTCAAACTCAGGTTCATCTGACTCCCGGGCTATTTACATAACCACTACCTGGTGAGCTTTTCCTAGCAAAAGCTATTTGCTAGTCCTAGAGGTAGCAAGCCCCAAGTTATGTGGTGGGCGGAAAACAGAGGGCCTCTGAGCCCATGCCTTAAGGTAGTGATTACACAGTGATCTAAGTGCTGAAGACAGAGATACTGAGTGTGTTAACAGTAGCAATTTGGGATCATTCTCTTTAACTTTCAGTTCCAGATCTTTGTTTTTTGCAGTACTTTATACCTCTTCTCTCCATCTCCCCCATGCATTTCCTCCCAACTCTGGCCTCCAGAAAAATGCTTTCTATTTTTAATGGATTCTTTCTCCAGAAAAATGCTTTGTTTTTAATGGATGAAGAGGCTCCCCCTCAACTTTCTGTGCTTTTTGTGTTTGTCAGTATATAAGCATCATGTTTTCCTTTCCATCTGCTATTTTTGTCTGTATGTTTTAAAATTTAATCTCTATTAACCATTATTCTGTAGTTAGATACCTGGATATTTTACTTTTTTGGCTCATGGGGATATTCTAGACAGAACTCAGAATTAATTTGAATCATTTGTCTCGTACACTCGTTAATCACTGTGTTATTAAAATATGTGACTATATAATAACATTAGGAAATCCATTTTTATATGGAACCCAGTGTCCTTCTTCAGCAATTAATATTGTAAAGTCTCATAGGAGGAACATCTCTGACAATGTTCGTATTTATTACCAAAGAACTCTTCTGCTTCAATACCTAGTGTGAATCTAGACAAATTTATTTCTAAACATGAAATCTGTAATCCATCATATTGTTTTGGCTCACTGTTAAAGTCTGTGTTAGAGACAAATGAAAACTCATTTTAGTCATAATATAATCTGTATCTGTGAGAAAGTATATGGTGATAATGCCCATTGTTCATGGAGAATATTTATTGAGTACTTCCTGTGTTGTGTGCCAGAATGTGTAAGATATTCTGCACGCATATTCTATTTGGACTTCCATTTTAGACTCAGAGAGGTTCAGTTGCTCAAGCTCATGTAAGCTATTCAGATTTGCATCTCAGAATTTGCCTTCTTAACCACTATATAAGCCTGCATAGATCTTCAAGGTATATTTGGCAAATATTTATTATATATAGAAATATTTAACTGAGGAAAACTGACAAAAATCCTTGCCTTAATAGAGCAAGTTTTCTAAGAAAAAAAAGAAGAAGAGATACATATTTCATGTGCCTTGATCACTTAGATTTATAATATTGTGGAAGAAATGGAAAAATTATTTCCTCTCACTAGGTCTCACTTTCTTTATCCATAAAATGAAAAGTTATTTGCCAAGGATTCTTAGTTTCTGCCCTCATATCAAAGCACATTTGTGCTACATTTTTTTTCTTTTTGAGAGACAGGGTATCACTCTGTTTTCCAGGCTGCAGTATAATGGCACACTCGTAACTCACTACAGCCTTCCCTCCCAGGCTCAAGCAAACCTCCTGTCTCAGCCTCCCAAGTAGCTGGAACTACTGGTGTGCATCACTATGCCCGGATGATTTTTTTAAAATTTTTCTTTCTTTTTTTTTTTTTTTTTTGTAGAGCCAGGGGTCTCACTTTGTTGCTCAGGCTAGTCTCAAACCCCTGGGCTCAAGCCATCCTCCTGCCTTGCCTCCCAAAGTGTTAGGATTACAAGCATGAGCCACTGCACATGGCCTATGCTATTCTTAATCAGTTGGTTTGTTTTTGTTTTTTCTTCTGCATTTTTGTTTTAGTCCCTGATTCTTAATAGCCACAAATGCTACTGAGAGGGTTGCAAAGAGGCCAAACTGCTACTGTGCTATGACACAGCCTAGAAGCTATCAGCAGAGTTCTCATCTCTGCTTAACTAACCCTTCTCCCCCTACCCGTTCCAGACGGCTGATAACCTGCCACCTTGCTTGTGGGCTCTTTGCCATTCCCACAGATGGGCGCAAAATGATGAAGTCAGGAAACAGTCTAGGAAAATCAAATGTGGTCATTAGAAATTATTACTGACAGCTGTTCAGTGGTCACCATGAAATGAATTTGCCCACCCATCTGGATCCCGGAATGGTGGGTCTATATAGATGAATCCTTATGCTAAGCTATAATGTAAAAATATTGCAGCTTATTTTTTCAGTTGCTTAAAAAAGAATTTGGGTGGTATTAGGACTAAAATGGAAATACCTTCCTATGTGATATTCCTGAAAAAAAGCCAGTTTACAGTTCACACAGCTCAAGCCATGCTAAATTTGTTAATGCCTCCCTATCATCACTTCATTCACCAATACCCATTTTATTTTTTTATGTATATAAATACACACACACACACACACACATATATATATATATATATATATATATATAGCCTACTCTGTGCCAGGCATCTTGCTGGGCTCTGAGAATACAGAAAGTATGATTAAAAGAAGTTTATTTTCCCCCAAAAGGCAAACATGGTTTACAGGTATACTGGCTTATTGGACTTTAGTGTTATATGTTGAACATAACTTTTGTCACATATATGTAGACTGCCAGAAAAATCTATTATTTTGCAGACTGTATATAGATCAGCGGTCCTCAACCTTCTTGGCACCAGGGACCAGTTTCATGGAAGACAATTTTTCCATGGACGGGATGAGAGGAGCTGGAAATGTTTTAGGATGATTGAAGTGCATTACATTTATCATTAGATTCTCATAAGCGCACAACCTAGATCCCTCACATGCGTGGTTCATAATAGGGTTCGGGCTCCTATGAGAATCTGATGCCACCGTGAATCTGACGGGAGCTGGAACTCAGCTTCACTTACTCACACTCACTCACCCCTCACCTCTCACCTCCCGCTGTGTGACCTGGTTCCTACCAGGCTGTGAACTATGTGGCCTGGGAGTTGGGGAACCCTGGTATAGATTTAAAAATAAGGGTATAGTCTTAAATCATTCTTTTAGTAACCAATACATTTTGAAGTATATAAACATGGCTGGTTGGGAAAGAAAACTGAATAATGTTCCCATCCACAGATGGAGCTGGGAGAGAGAGAGATAGTATTGTTGACTTTATGTTGTAATAGATCTTGTTAATCTCTTCTTGTAACTTATTCAGAATAGAAGAGAATTGCACAGATATTCTGTTTCCTATGAAGCTTTGCCATGACTTGCAGCATCTGCAGCGGATATATTTATTTTCCTATTCAAATAGGACACAGACTCCCAGTGTCAATTTTGTTCTTATATTGATCTGACTGACTTTTCTTGTTTAGCAAACCATTGTCTCCTCGAGTTGCAAATAAGTAACTAGCTGAGGCAGGAAGAGCTTCTGCCTTGCCCAAGAAAGCTCTAAGAATTTGAAATCAGTTCAATTTCCCCCGGGGGGTGAAGTAAGAAATAGAGTCAACAAAAGCCCTAGTTCACTCAGAATACTCCCCATTTATTCCACGTGCTCCAACATACACACTGATCAAGATCTTTTTTTTTTTCTTTCTCAAAAGCATCCTTGCTTGGAAATAAATTATACAGTCATGCAATTACTTTAGACGTGCCCAAACGTCTCTGCACTCCGCCGCCAATTCTAAATGGTCCAAAGAAAGTAGGGCATAATAATACGTTCCAGAAAGAGATTTAGCCAATAAAGATGACTGTATCATAACAGAAAATATCTTCATTCGTGTTCACTATGATTAAATTCTTCTACTAACAAAGACATTTTCATACACTCTTAAGCTTAATGTGATATTTGCCTTAATACTATAAAGTGAGGGATAGGTAGAGTTAATAATCAAAAATAAAATAAAAATAGTTTATTTGCATATTTAAGTGAATTTCCATGACTCAGAAAGACCTGCTATGCTTTTAAAAGGCATAGGTAAAAATCATGTTTCTATAAAGAGTGAAGTAGATAAAAATAACAGCAACTGATTAAGCACTGCTTTCCTGCTTGGGAGATGATGTTGCCCTTCCAGGGCGTTGGACTTCTAAATTCCTTTCTCAGAACAGGATCTGATCTGGACCAGGGCATTGGACTTCTAAATTTCTTTTTCAGAACAGGATCTGATCTGGAAAATTCAGGCACAAATGAGACAAAGGAGCAATGACCACAAAGCTACCTTGGGTAAAAATGGAAGTGGTTATAATCCTCTCATTAGAACAGGGATTGGTTTCCATGAGTTACAGCAGCTGGGGAGGAAAGTGTCTGCAACTCCGAAGAGGAAGATACATCAAAATGATTAATCATGGTTAATCCTGAGGAACAAATAATCACTTAGGAAAAGGAAAATGAAGGCAAACAGAAAGGAGAAGATTTTGTGGATATTGGAAGGTGTAAAAAATTGAGATTTCTCGTTTCCAGTGTGGTATGTAGGAAGCCTGGAAGTTGTCAGTCCTGTGGTTACAATCAAAAAGTAGAAATTATGAACAAACTGAAAATCAACAACTCTTCTTGTAATAATACATCCATCAGAAAATTGAGGTCACAGGGCACTGCCTCCAAAATTGGAAAAACAGGCAGATACAGAGAATTACAGCTTACTAGAGCAAAAGCCCAGGACCAGAAGCCTACCACTGGAGTCAGTACTGGCATAGAAAAATTCAGCTATAATTGATGAAGCCCTGGGGGCTCAGTATAGACAAGCTTGAGATTTAAAAATTCCACTGGTGGCTGGTCTTAAAATGGCCCCAGTGCTTTCCTGAATTTTACCTCTAGGAGTCCCACCCAGTTCTCAGAGTAAATATCAGAGAAAAATCGACTCCTCCTTCAGGCAGTAGGAGGGAAAAGGTAATCATTTTGAAATGTACCCAGTGTATTTTGTTCTCTTTAACACATGCATGCCTTCAAGATAAACTATTTCCCTGGAGCCTGACCACCTCGGGTTTTACCAGAGCCTCACTGACCTGGGGGAAAAGAATTGCCCAACTTGAACTTCTCCAATCTTCTACATGGATGTAGAAAATACCCAACTCTAGCTTCCTCCAGCCTCCCACATGAGCAGCTGGAAATAGTTAACTCCAGTCCCCACCAGTCTTAATGTCTTACTTGAAGGTGGGGCAGTGGGAAGAGAACAACAAAGCAGTTGTGAAGGTTACAACCCAGAGGCACAGGTTCACTAAATGATTGAAATATAATCATATAACTACAAAATGCTTCTCTTCCTCCCACATCTTACCACTGTATCAGTATGGCTTTTATATGAAAGGATTACAACTCAAAGAACTACGCAACCCAGAGTTTATTTAAGAAGACACTAGAAAGACAAAACAAAAACAAACAAAAATCAAGGGAGACAAAAACAAGAACACTGGAGAAAAATTTTGCCTTTGAAACCTATAGCTATAGCTAAGAGTAAACACAGTAAACTCTTAGCCAATAAACATAAGACCTCTGCACGTTCTCACTTATGAGAGCTGAACAATGATAACACATGGACGCAGGGAGGGGAACAACACACACTGGGGCCTGTAGGCAGGGTGTAGGGAGGGGGGAGCATTAGGAGAAATAGCTAATGCGTGGAGGTTTAATAGGCGATGGGTTGATAGGTGCAGAAAATCACCATGGCACACATTTACCTATGTAACACTGTACATCCTGTACAGATATCCCAGAACTTAATTTAAAAAAGATAAACAAATCTTCAGTGTAAGGTCTTTTTTTTATCTAAGTTCCTTTACGTCATATTCAGCTTTCAACCAAGAATCACATGGCATACTGAGATCAAAAATACAGTTTGAATAGGCAAAACAAGCATCAGAACTGGACTCCATTATAGCAGAGATTTTGAAAATATAGAGAATTTAAAATAACTATGATTAATATGCTAAGGAGTCTAATGAATAAAGTAAACAAACATAAGAGCAGATGATTGATATAAGCAGAGAGGTAGGAACTCTAAGAAGAAATCAAAAGGAAATTCTAAAGATTAAAAGAGCATTGTATCCAGAAATTGAAAACAGCTTTCATGGACACATTAATAGACTATACGTGACTGAGGAAAGAACTAGTGAGCTTACAGATCTGGTAATAACAACTTTGAAAACTGAAATGCAAAGACAAATGAGAATAAGAGAGATATAACAGAATTTCCAAGAACTCTAAAAATCACAACAGGTGTAACATTTCTGCAATGAGAATACCAAAAGAAGAAAGAAGGAACAGAAGAATTTGTTGAAGTAATAACTGAATTTTTTCTAAAATCAATGACAGACATCAAACCACAGATCCAGGAAGCTCATAGAAACACCAAGTGGGATAAATAACAATGATTACAAACCTAGGTACATCATATTCAACCTGCAGAAAAATTGTAACAAGAGGAAATCTTGAAAGAAAACAGAATGAGAGATGGCAGGAGCCACCTTTTTATATAGGAACAAAGATAAGTATTCCATTGGCCTTCTCTTCATAACTTATACAAGCAACAAGAGAGTTCAGTGAAATATTTAAAGTTTTGAAAATTAACAAACTAAAAAGGTAATTAAAACAACTTAGAAACTTAGAATTCTATAAGATTTCTTATAGTGAATATATATTTTAGAAGTGAGGAAGAAACATTTGTAGATAAAATGGGAGACTCTGTCATCAACAGATGTGCCTTGCAAGAGATGTTAAAATAATTTATTATTATTATTATTATTATTGATACATTATACATTCTCATTTCTTTGTGGTGAGAACATTCAAAAGCCTCTCTTCTATCTATGTTGTAATATACAGTACGTTACTGTTAACCATCATCACCTTACTATGCAATAAAATACCAGAGCTTATTCCTTTTAACTGTCACTTTGTACATTTTGGCCAACCTCTCTCCCTTCTTACCTTCCACTAACCATCCCCGGTCTCTGGTAACCACTGTTATAGTCATTGCTTTTATGAAATCAACTCTTTTTAAAAAAAAATTCACATATGAATGAGATTATATGGTATTTGTCTTTTGGTATCTGGCTTATTTCACTTACACGATGTCCTCCAAGTTCATCTATGCTGTTGCAAATGGCAGAATTTCATTTTTGTTTGTGATGAATAGTAATCCATTGTATATATGCACCACATTTTCTTCATCTGTTGTTAGACACTTGGGTTGATTCTATATCTTGGCTATTGTAAATATTGCTGCAATAAACACGGGAGAGCAGGTTTCACATTGATGTACTGATTTTATTAACCATATTTCTGAGGGTCTATTCTGTCACAGATACGAAGGTAATACTGTTCGGGTATTAATATATTTGGTACTGTGGACATCATAGATCTATTACTCCAGTATTACAGATAAAGAATTGGAATATGCAGAATATGTACAGAATTAAACAACTTACTGAAGGCTCCATATTGAGTGAATAGTAGAATTTAGATAAAATCTTAAGTTTGTCTCATTCTAGAGTGTGTTTATCCCCTACCCTCCTACACCAATATATGTTATTCTGCATGCAATTTAAAATAAATATATCATATTATAGTTACTCAAATTTGCCTGCTTCTGAATTAAAGCACCAATTTAGGCTGGAAATGTGAATAAAAACAGGAAGAATAAGGCAGAGATGTTGAGACTGAATTATTTAAATATGACCGTCTTCAAATGCCATATGTATAATGCTAAATTCAGAATTTGTAAACTCTCTAAAAGATTTGATTGATAAAACTTTCAATGTTCAATTCTTTTAATTCTTCTTCCTCTTAAAGAAGATATATTGAGGATTATCTGGTTCAGCTTTTAGACAAATACCCATTAAAAAGCAATTGCCAAGTTCTTTTTTTAAGACTACATCTGTCTAGAGCTGGGCCTTTTTTCTTCTAATGTAAGGACTCAGAATCTGGATCATAGTCTTTTGAGACCAATTATAGTGATATTTTATTTTTGGATTTCATAATTTAGCCAGTGTCTGGCATATAGAAGATTCCAGTTATGGATTTACTGAATGTGTGCTAAATATATGTGTCTGAACATTTCTGCAGTCCCAGAAAGAGGGTTTTTCTTTCATCTTTATAATACCCAAGATTATTCTCTCCCAACCCCCACCTCTCACTCTTTTCTTCTCTTCTTGCTACCCTCTCTCCTTCTTTCTTACTTTCTGTCTCCTTCCTTCCTAATTCCTAAAAGGCCACTCATATGATGGTGGATATTAAAGAGGGACCATTCTTCTTTTTTCTCTCATGTTAATATCTGCTAACTAGCTTGGAGTTTTTATGAAACTTTGGGAAGTCGTTTTATTGTCTGTTTATTCCATATGTTGCTCTTTCTTCTTTATGTGGCCTCAGCTTACTTTCTTTTATAATTCTATTGCTTTCTTTATTCTATAGCATTTTCTTTTTTATTGATGTCTGTTTTATATGAATTCATTTTATTATAGGATCTGTGTTCTTTTCTTCAGGATTCCCAAGATTGAGGGTTAAGCAGTGTCTTCCTTCCCAAGACTTCTGCTGGTTAGGTCTGTACTATCATGGGAATTTTCTTTGAAGGTTAGGAAAGGAAAACAATCTCAGAACAGCTGGATAAAATGTATAAAAGCAGTTGGTTATTCTGGCTTCTTCCACACAAGGGGAATATCTTACCTATACATAAAAGATTCTCTTCTCTTGATAAGTAAGTTCTCTTATTGCTTCCTACCCTGGGGAAAGACATCACATGATAAAATAATAACTGAGAATAGAAAAAAACGAATCAAATTACTTTTACAAAAATTCCCATTCTTTATTGTACCAGATATGTTTTCCAATATTCCATTGAAATGATATATTTTTAAATCATAATTATTCATTTTGCTTTCGTCTCATTTCTATCACCCATTGTAGTTCCCTATGAAATATTTTTTTATGTGGATATTTATTGACCATGTTCTCCAAGTTACCTATGGGTGAGTAGGAGTGAAATTATTGACATCAGTATGGAAATGAGTTTGAGAAGCTGTTTGACCACAAAGGAAAACATAAAAGTTTATCTGAATTGTGAAGATTACTAAAGGTTATAAGTTTCTGCCATGGTTTTAGCCAACTTTTAAAAAGTCAGACTATGTTAAGTAGAACTGGATGAAACAAATGTAAGAATATCGAAAGGCCATAAAGGTTAGGAGCCTTTGAGGAAAATGACAATTCCTTTTGAGTTAGTGTTCAGCAGCAAGTGTATTAATAATATGTAAGTGTAGGTCTTAACTTCACTCAAAGCTAGACTTCTGATGATGTATTTTTTAAAAAACACAGGTCATGAATTATAGTGAGAACTTGCCATAAGAAAGTTGGACTTAGCAGCTTGCCATTGATCCATTCAATGAGTAGTAACAAACATTTCTTTTCATCAGTTTTGCATTTGCACATTTATCTGTTTCGAAAGCCAATTCAATAAAGCGTCTTATTTGACATTACCTTTCCATGTTCTATACTATTTGTTTTGGTTAGATTGAACTATGATTGTTGATACAGTTTCCTGAGGGCATTGGTATACTTACCATTGCAGAGTGATTTTTTTCACAAGACTTCTTCTTTGTCCCTTTCAAAACTGCTATCTTTTCCACTGTGAAATGGCTTGGGTTTGCAAGTGGGTAGATAACTTTGGTATCTCATTGTGCCATCACCCGATAACACTTGCTATGCTTACATAACTTTTCAATTATGTGACCCTATTCAATATTATGATGAGGGACCTGAAATGAGATTTTTCTCAGGTATCTTATCCACTTTCATGTAGAAGTTCTAATCTTTGCATGAATAGCAAAATTAGTATTTTGGTAACATAAACATTGAAGCCCCTGAATTTTAAAAAAGGAGATTCCCAACTTGAGAAAGAATACAGGCTCTAAACTTCCAATTATATGTGATAAATCACCAAAAATGAAGCCATAATGTGTGTGCATGTATGTTTATAATCTCTCAGGATGTAGTGAATTTGCAGACATAAATTTGCTTCTTACTTATAAAATCGAGATTTGGAAACCCTTTAGTAAGCAGAATGAAATGAACAATGAAATAGGTTAATGCCTCCAGATGTTGCTTCCCCCCACCCGTGCTTTCTTCTGCTTCTTTCTCTCTGGTCTGCTTCAGCACTCTTGAACATGTAATGCATAATTGTGATCCAGCATAGTATAGAGGTTCAAAATGTAGACCTCCAAACAAGTCATCTGTATTCAAGTCCCAAATCTGCCTCTAATCGACTGGGTAGCCTTAAACAAAACTTAATCTCTCCATGTTTTAATGACCTTATGTGTAAAATATGGAAAAAAAAAAACAAAAAAAAAAACAGTACTTGCTCATAGGATGGTGGTTAGTTTTAAATGAGATAGAATATGTTTAATGATTACATATGTCAGTTATTGTTAATATCTGCCATTACCATATTTGATGGCCATCTGTTGATTTGCCTGCATAATATCCCTACCATTTTCTTGGAAACAATTATTTAAATCTCCTTGAGAAATTTCTTTCCTCACTGTGGTTTTCTTAGACTCTTACTCAAGGTGCTTTGTCCTGCTCAAGCCAAGCCGTGACCATGAGACAAACCTCCCAGGGCAAACAAATCTCCATTCCATGTAATTTTAAAAAGTCAACAATACTACATTGCATGCTTAAACATTTGCTAAGGGGTTAGATGTTATGTCATGTGTTCTTATCACAAATAATATTTCTGAGAGAATGGGAGAAAACTTCTAGAGGTGATGGATAGGTTTGTGGCAAAGATTGTGGTGATGGTTTCGCAGGTGTGTATTTATCGCTAAACTCATCAAGTTGTATACATCAATTATATAGCTTTTTGTATGTCAAAATTTAAAAATATAAAGAAACTAGTAACATTAGACACATTTCCAAAGAACAGAAAACAACATGCAATGATGTGTTATTTATGTGTAGTACACAAGTATTGTTTCCACATTTATAATTTTTTACACCTATATAAACTCCTATAACCATCCGCTATCTAAAGAGGATTTCCTGCACCACAGAAACTGCTTTATGCTCTCTCCCAGTCACTACCCATAAGATAACCAATATTCTGATTTCTATCGTCATAGCATATTTTTGTATATTTTTGAAGTTTATATAAATGTGTTAAGATACATACTTTTATGTCATTTTTGACAACAATATGTCTGAAGTTCATTCATGTAATATAGCACTAGTCTTTTTTCACTGCTATGCAGTATCTGATTGTAGGAATGTACCACATTTTATGTTTTCTCTTGCTGATGAACGTTTGGATTTGCTAATTATGAATAAAACTGCTGTAAGCATGCTGGTATATATCTTTGAATGAGCAACTGCAACTATTTCCATTAGTATTTTCCCAGGGGTTAAATTATTGGATCATATAATATGATATATAAAATACTATCTTGATAGACAGTGTCAAAGGGTTTTTCACGTAAGTTAAATTGTAAGTCTACCATCATTAAGTGAGAATTAAAACTGCTCTATGTCATCATCAACATTTGGTATCATTAGTCTTTTTAATTGCCTTATGAGTGGGAAAGTAGTGGTATCTCAGTGGGATTTTAGTTTGTATTTCCTTAATGACTACTTATGTTGTTAAATTTTCTACAATTTTTCAGCCATTTGAATATCATCTTTCATGATGTACCTATTCAAGTATTTTCTTCAGTTTTTATCACATTATCAATCATTTTCTTAATGACATGTAGGAATTCTTTATATATTCTAGATATGAGTCCATTGCTGAAACATTCATTGCAACTATCTTTTCCCAAATCATGGTTGCATTTTCACTATTTTAATGTTGTCTTATGTTGAACAGAAGTTCTCAGTTTTATTGATGTTTATTTTGTCACTTTTCCTTCATTTTATGTTTAGGAATTTTGTAGTCTGCATAAAAAATCCTTACCTACATCAAGGTCATGAAGATAATAATTCTATATGTTTGGTTCTTGAAGATTTATTGTTTTATCTTTCACATTTATGTCTGTGGTCAATATAAAATTAAATTTTATGTATACTGTGTAACTCAGTATCATTTATTATAAAACTATATTTCCCCAAAGAATTGTAGTAGTACTTCTGTCACAAATCACAAAATACAAGTGATTTTGTATATTGGTTACATCGCTGTACTTTTAAAAATTATGTTCAATTGGGTCATTTTCCTATCCTTACTCCAACATTTATAATAATTTAATTATTTTGATTTTATAATATTATCTGATTATGTGATAGCTTAAATTCCCCAGCATTGATTTCTTCTTAATGAATACCTTGGTTATTCTAGGTCCTTTATATTTTCACACAAAATTTAGAGTTAGTACCTGAATTCCTACAAAAAGAAAATATTGAGATGTTGATTGGAACTTTTAAAAAAATCTATAGGCCAATTAAGAGGACAGCATATATTAATATAGAGTCTTACAAATTATAATGGCACAACCCTTGTAAATTTATATCTTTATTATTTTTGCTATTTTATAGATTTTAGTGGAGAGGTCTTGAACATATTTTGCTAGATTTATTAATAATCATATGGTAACATCTTAAATGGTATTTCATGTTTAATTTTCTATTTGTTTATTGTGATTACATAAAACTCAATTTTTATGTCTTAACTGATGAAAGTATACACACTTCTTTTGTTCTTAACCTTACTGTGACAGTGAAAAGCTCTTTTTAATTTCTAATTTACTGAGAATTTTCATCATGAAGAGTATTAACTTTTAATTAATGTTTTTTCTGCAACTATTCAAGTGGTTATATATTTTTTCTCCTTTACTCTTATTAGATTATTTTAAATTATTTTATGTAATTTACCTCAACTTTCAAAATTATCAGAATAAAATTGTTAATAATATCTCCATTGTATAAATTGATGTTTACATATTTGAGGTATATTCTCTTTTACTAATATTATATTGATAATTTGTGGGTTTTGCCTCTTTTTTCTTATCGTTCTTGCTAAAATGTAATACTAAGTTCAAAGAACAAATTTTGGCTTTGTAATTAAATTTATTTTCTATTTGCCTTCTTTTCAATAATATGTGTTGTTTATTATCAATCCCTTTATTTCTTTGAGTTTAATTTGATGTTCTTTTAATGGCTGTATGAGATAAAATTTTAGATAACTAACTTTCTACTTCGTATAGTTCTAAATATGGCCCTTTAGACACATTATTAGCTATATCTAGTGGATTTTGTTATATTTTTAATTTTTATTTTCCTCAGAATATTTTCTAATTTTCATTGTGATATCCTCTTTGACCCATGCATGTTTCTTAATTTCTTAATTTGCAAACATTTTGGGGGAGAATTTATAATTTGAGATGGGTACCACAGGGAAATAATGATAAAAATGACCACGTTAAATGTAATGGCCCAAAGAAACCACATTTGAGTTTGCCACCAATGTCTTCACAGCTGCCTTATCTCTGACCTTTTCTCACTTGATTTACTACATTACTCCATATTCATCCAATCAGTTCTCCTTTTGCTTATGTTATCCAGAGTTTCTTTCTGTTTCATACAACAAACAGCCCTAACTGAGACGTTCTGTACACAAAATGCCCTGTTCTGCCATTCCTTGTTACCCTATTCAAATGTCGCCAAATATTCAAGGTCCAATTTAACTCATACTTCTTTTAAGAAATGCCCACATCCTCTGGATTCTGCTAAATAGTAACACACAGTTTCTCAGACTTATTTGTTAAATTGTTTTATATTCAATTATTATTTAGCATTCTTTCTCTACCAAGACTCTTAGAGGTAGGAGGTAGTTAGGAAGCTTAGAAATTATCTCAGAGCTGAGATTCTGATTAGGTAGTTATCTGGACTCTATTTTTACTCTACTAGTGACTGGAAATCCACTACTTTAATAAGGCAGGCTATTCAATGTTTGAGCAGCTCTAATCTTCTTAAAAAGTATTTTTAATAGAGATAAACAGTGCTTACTGAATTCATATCTATGATACTAGTTCAGTTATCTTAAACATTACAGTATCTACTCCTTTCTCCTCAGAAAATATACTGCGGATATTTAGAAAGTGCTACCCCATCTACGCTGAATCTTGACTTTGACTCTTTCTGCTCTATTAATTATTCCTTGGAGGGGATGGCCTCCAGTCTCCTGTCAGCCTGTATACAGATTCTAGATTGCATTACTTTTAAACTGTCGATGGCTTTCAATTGATAGAACACAGCATGTCACTCAAGATGTGTTCTGATAATCGTAGGTTAGAGTGGAATTCTTACTTGATATTCATAAATCATTTAACTCTGCAGTTACTAGAACATAAAATATAGTAATAAGTTGCAGTAAAGAGACTGTAGCTGAAATATGATTAGAGATGACTTTCTATTAAGGCATTTTAAGTGAACCCCAAATACAATCCTTTAACCACTGACAATGAGACTATGGTACAAGAGTAATTGTCCCCTCAACAAAATGTCACCTGGTGGGATTAATTTTTTTTAACTAATATGTTAAAAAAGTAATTTATGAATGGTATTAATAGAAGAGGTTATTACTGAAAGGAAATAATATTGATTTATTAAATTTCATATATATACACACACTTGCATATGCAAAAATGTAATTCATAGATAACTCTCAGGAATATGTCACCCATTAATTATGTAAAGTAAAATTATGCAATAATAATTATTTTGGTTTAAAATAGAAAGGTCAATGTTTTAAGATGATAGAATAATTTATAAATTATTAAAAAGCCAAATTTGTAATCCATAAAATTCTAACAAAATGCAACATATATATATAGTGTATGTGTGAATTTAAGAAAGATCAATAGACTCTATACAAATAGAAACAGAAGAAGATTAAAGAGTTAAAAAGGAAGAGAGAATGGAAAAGGCATAAAATAATATCAAATAACCTAGCATATGAATAACTGGACTTCCACAGTAGGAAGAAAGAGAGTAAGAGGCAGATGAATTTTTTGAAGAAATAATGCCTGAGAAATTTCCAAAATAATAAGACCATAAATTACAGATTCATGAAGCTAATATAAATCCAGAATAATTAAAAACAAAACAAAAAAGAAATTCTAGACGTATTGAAATTACTGAAGATGAAAGACAAAGAGAAAATCTTGAAGGTATCCAGAAAAAAAAACAACATATTTTATATACTGAAATGTAGAATAAAAAAATGAAAGGAGATTTTTCATTTCAAACTCTAAAAGTCAGACAATAATAGAATAATATCTACAAATAGAGATTTCTAGGCCCAGGGAAAATGTCTTTTAAAAAGGGCAAATGAATAAAGACTTCAGACAATCAAAGCCTTGAAGGAGTCCATGCCAACAGCACTGCACACAAGAAATATTAAAGGAACCACAGAAAAAGAAATCTAGAAAGAAATAAAGAAAGCTGAAAATGTCATATGTAATTGTAAATATAAAATTATTTTATGACTTTTTAAGTCTAAAAGCAATGATATAGGTTTATAGACTATGAAAGCGTAAAGCAGATGACTGAATACAACAAAGAATGGGAAGAGGAATTGGAATTATACTATTTTAAAATCTATATATGACACATGAAATGCTAATATATTTGAAGGTAGATTCGGATAATTAACTATGTACTATTTATGATACATACTAGTACATATAGTACACATGTACTGAAATGACATGAGTGTACATGCCAGTACACTGTATGTACTAATATGTACTATGGCATAATTAGTACACTGTATGTATTAATATGTACTAACACATACTCATATTATTTCAAGAATTTTTATACAATATTCTTGAAATGACAAAATTATATATACAGAGTACAATTTAGTGGTTGGTAGGGGTTTAGTCTAGGGAAAATGCTGAAAACCTAAAAGGATATAAATACAAGCCAATAGTAGAATTAACAAGAAATTGTAAAATATAGGCAATTCATTTTAAAATTTGTATTTATTTTACAATTTTTGTGAACACATAGTAGGTGTATATATTTGTGGGGTACATGAGATGTTTTGATACAGGCATGTAATGTGAAATAATGGCATCATGGAGAATGCGGTACCCATCCCCTCAAGCATTTATCCTTTGTGTTACAAATAATGCAGTTACATTCTTTTAGTTATTTTTGAACACACAGTTCTTTGGGAGGATGAGGCGGGTGGATCATGAGGTCAGGAGATTGAGACCATCCTGGCGAACACAGTGAAACCCCATCTCGACTAAAATTACAAAAAGTTGGCTGGGCGTGGTGGCAGGCACCTGTAGTCCCAGCTGCTTTGGAGGCTGAGGCAGGAGAATGGCGTGAACCCTGGAGGCGGAGCTTGCGGTGAGCCGAGATCGCGCCACTGCACTCCAGCCTGGGCTACAGTGCGAGACTCCGTCTCAAAAGCAAAACAAAACAGAAAAATCACAATTAAGTTGCTATTGACTATAGTTACCTTGTTGTGTGATTAACTAGTGTATCTTACTCATTCTTTCTAACTATTTTGTTTTGTACCCATTTATCATCTCCACCTCTCCCCTAACCTGACACTACCCTTCCCAGCCTCTGGTAACCATCCTTCTACTCACTATTTCCATGAGTTCAATTGTTTAGATGTTTAGATCCCACAAATAAATGAGAACATGTGATGTTTGTCTTTATGTGCTTGGCTTATTTCACTTAACATAATTATCTTCAGTTCCATTAATCTTGTTGCAAAGGACAGAGTCTCAGTCTTTTTGTGGCTGAATAGTACTCCATTGTGTATATGTACCATATTTTCTTTATCCATTCCTCTGTTGATGGACATATAGGTTGCTTCCAAATTTTGGTAATTGTGAACAGTGCTGCAATAAACATGAGATAGCAGATATCTCTCCCGTATACCGATTTCATTTCTTTTGTATGTTTACTTAGCAGTGGGACTGCTGGATCATGTGGTAGCTCTGTTTTTAGTTTTTGAGGAATCTCCAAACTGTTTTCCACAGTGGTTGCACTAGTTTACATTTCCACCAACAGTGTACAAGCCTCCCCTTTTCTCTGCATCCTTATCAGCATTTATTATCGCCTGTCTTTTGCATAAAAGCCATTTTAACTGGGGTCAGGTGATAGCTCATTGTAGTTTCCATTTGCATTTCTCTGATGATCAGTGATGTTCAGCACCTTTCATATGCCTGTTTGCCATTTCTATGTCTTCTTTTGAGAAATATCTATGCTGATTTTTAATTGGATTATTAGATTTTTTCCTATAGAGTTGTTTGAGGTCTTTATATATTCAGGTTATTAATTCCTTCTCAGATAGGTAGTTTACAAATGCCATTTAATTTTTGAAAAGCCCCGAAAGTGGAAAAAAGAAATGAAGAACAGATAGACTGTATTGCAAACAGCCAGTGAGATAATAGATTTTTATCAAACACTAACAATACTTCCATTATCACTTGTTTAAATTATCGTTTCAAGACAGAAGTTGTCATATTGGATTAAAAATTAAGAACCAATAAGCAGATACCACTACATACCTTTTAGAATGGCTAAAACCCAAAACAGTGAAAACAAAAAATGCTAGCAAGAGTGTGGAGCCACCGAGATATTCATTCATCATTGATGGGGATGCAAAGTAGTACAGCCACTGTAGAAGACAGTTTGGCAGTTCCTTAGAAAGCTATATGTACTTTTACCACATGATCCAGTGATCATATTCCTTGGTATGTTCACACACACACCAGAAAAAAGAAAAAAAAAACCCACAACCAAAGACAAACAACCAAAAAACCTTGCACACAAATATTTAGAGCAGCTTTATTCATCATTGTCAAAACATTTAAAAAGTAAGAACAAACAAGATACCACTATAAACTTTCAAGAAAACAAGATGTCCTTCAAAAGATAAATGTATAAACAAACTGGCATATCCGTACACTGAAAAATTATTTGGCAGTAAAAGGAAATGAGCTACCAAGTCACAAAAAGACATAAAGGAAGCTTACATGCATATTACTGAGTAAAATAAGCCAGTATGAAAAGATTACATACTACATAATTCGAACTACATGACATTCTAGAGAAGGCCAAACTATAGAGGCAGTAATAGGTCATTGGTTGCCAAGGGTCCAGCAAAAAAGAGGATTAAATAGGTGGAACTCAGGGAATTTTTTAAGGCAGAAAAATTATTCTATTTGATACTGCAATGGTAGCTACATGCAATTATACCTTTGTAAAAACCCATACATTGTATAACAAAAATACTAAATCCCAATGTAAACTATGAACGTTAATTAATATTGTCTTGTCAATTGCAACACATTTGTCACATTAATGAAAAAATGTTAACAATAAAGGGGATTGTGGGGAAGAAGAGGGGACAGAGGGATAATATGAGTACTCTGTCATTTTGAAACTGACCCAATTGTCTATAGATAGTTACTTTTTTGGATAAACATAGAAGCTGATTCTTTCAGTCTTAAAACTTGAGAAACTTACATTTGTCTTATCTAAGTTTATTTCAGGGAACTGACAATCAGGTAGCATCCCAGACAGTATCAAGGAGCTGAAACTTACAATATCATTGCATCTAGACAACGGTGGGATGCCAGATCCCTTGTTTGTCTTGATGGTAGTGTGCCCCTCCCTAATTCCTGTTTGCCTGCATGTAGCTACATCCCTTCTCTGCAATATAAATCCCCAATTTCAGGGAGACAGATTTGAGACTGACCTGCTCTCCTCAGCTGCAGCACCCAAGAATAAAGCCTTCTTCCCTGGCAATACTCATTGTTTCAGTAACTGGCTTTTCGTACTGTTAGCGACAGGACCTAAACTGAATCCATGGCATTTCAGTTACAATTTCTGCTCATTTTTTCTTTAAATCTTAAACTTCTTTAAAAGTATTCTATTAATTTAAAAAGGTAATATTTATCTATTTGCTAGTTACAAGAAAGATTGAATATGAAGGCATG
Organism: Piliocolobus tephrosceles; assembly: GCF_002776525.5. Lineage (NCBI taxonomy): Eukaryota > Metazoa > Chordata > Mammalia > Primates > Cercopithecidae > Piliocolobus > Piliocolobus tephrosceles. Next base: position 25,796,395 of record NC_045442.1, read on the forward strand.
TATAAGATTAAGAGTAAAACGAATGTAAACATGAATCAAAAGAAAGCTGGCATGCCTCTGTTAATAATAGAAAAGTTGAAATGAAAACAAAATATTATCAGAAATTAAAGAAGGCCATTATGTAACAATAAAAGGCAATAAAATGTTTAATTCACCAAGATGACATGACAACTCCAAATGGGTATGTACCTAGCAACAGAACTTCAAAATGTACAAAGCAAAAGTAGATAAAACTGAAAGGAAAAAGAGGCAGATTCACAATTATCACTGGAAACATCAACACTCTTCAATACTACATGTTCAGTAATCAATAGGCAAACAGAAAATTGGTAAGAATGTAGGAGACTGAACATCACAAGGAATGTGAATTATTTCACATTTACAGAACACTCCATCAAGTAACAGCAAAATACTCATTTATTTTCCAGTGCACATAAAAATTCACACATTTTGGGCCAGAGATCAGGAAACTTCTGTATAAAAGGTAAAATAATCAATATTTTAGGGTTTTTGATCTATATAGTCTCTCACCACAACTCATCTGTTGTCAGGTGAAAGGCCTTGTGGATAATGGAGAAACAGTTTTTTTGTGTGTGTGTCAAATTCTACTCAATAATCTCACTCTGCCCTAGGTATTTACTCATGTGAAATAAAAACTTAAGTACACACAAAACCTGGTACCTAAATGTTTATAGTAGTTTCATTTGTAATCACCAAAATCTGGCAACAATCCAAATATCTCACAGCCAGGGAGAAAAGGTAAATAAGCTGGTATATCTACACAATGGAATGCTGTCAAGCAATCAAAAAGGAAGAGACTACTTTTGCTACTTTTGGGTGCAACTACGTAGATGAATCACAAATGAGCTATACTAAAAAAGGTTCAGTTTAAAAAAGGCTATATACTGTATTTTTCCACTTATACAACACTCCGGGAAAGACAACATTTGAAGGATTAATGTTATATTAATGGTTGCAAAAGGCTAGGACTTGGTGAAAGGTTAACCACAAAGTGCCAAGGAGACCATCTGGACAATAATGGGATTGTCATATTATTGCTGTGATGGTGATTACATTAATTACTGTGATTTTTAAACTCATAAAACTGTACACTATTTATCAGTAAACCTGACAGATAAATGTTATGATAGATTGTACAGAGTCCCTGAAGATAACATGGGGGCTGCCACTGTGTGAGGATACTATGGTGAGTATTTCCATGCAACTCAGATACTCTTGCGCGTGTTTTATTAATTGAGTGGTACAGTTCATATCATTATGTACTAGATCTAGTTTAGATGAAAGAAGAAATGTCATCTCATCTGAGGGTTCTGGCTCTCACTACCCTCAAGAATACTTCAACAATTTTTCTATAAGATGCTGCATTTTCTTGGCCTTTGTCACTTCTTGCCTGCACTATTACCTGATCTCTTCTTTTCACTGAATTTGCTAATAATATTTCATTCAAATTCATCCTACATCAGCAGCAGATTTAAAATGAAAACTTGATCATTATCGTTGAAAACACCTAACTGTTTCACTGAATTCTGAAGTATGAATTACTGAGATTTTCTGAAGGTGTCTTAGGGGCTGCCAACTGAAGTGAACATAAAGCAAATTGTACCTTCCTCCTCCCCCGAATGCACTAACTTCAACAGGAAAATTTCCCTTTTATTTGTTTTCTAAATTTAAATTCTCCCCCAGATTTCTTACATACAATGAATTCTACTTTCAGAAATAGTTTTAAAACCACAAACTCTCCTGATAAAAACATCTTCTTAACGTGGCAAAGAAGTGCACTGGTTGCTCTATCTGGTCTTCTCCAACACTGCATTTATCACTTCTTGCCCTACTCTTCCTGCAGCATGACTAAGCAGTCATGCTCTCCATAAGCTCTCTGCCTTGCTTACTGTAGCCTATCATCTCGGAATGCTCTTTATTCTTTCATTTGCTTGGATAACTTTTGCTCATACATATAAGTTCATTTTTAAGAGGTATGTGTAAGGAACTTCCTTGACATTCCAGACTGGATTATTTATTCCTTCTCACATTTTCATTTTACATATTGCTGTAAGCACATTTTCACATTTTATTATATTGTTTTTTATGTGACTCAGAACTCAGCCGTTGAGTCTCTTTTGATCTCTTCCCTTCCTGTCTACACCCACTCCCTTTAGTGACCTCCTCCAGTTTTTTGCCTTTATATATTACCTATATGCTTATGATTCATAAAATTATCTCCAACTTTGATATCTCCACTGAAATAAAGACTTCTATAATAAATTTTCAACTTAAAATTTCTAATTGACTATCTAATAGGTATCTCAATCTTGACTTTTTCAAACTCAACTTCTTAATATCCCCCAACCCAAAACTATTGTTTCTGAATTATTTCACTTTTTTGCTAACAACAATAGCCTTAGTCCAGTTGTCAACCAAAACCTATGAACTCATTCTTGAATATTCTCAACAATCAATATCAATATATAAAATAACGCTTTTAGCTTTATTATCAAAATATATCATTCCAGTTCCTCTATTGCATTGCAAACACCTTAGAGACTAATCCTCTAGCTAACTACAAGCATAACTACACAAAATTCAAAATAAAAAGCAACTCTCTGAAAACAGTGGAGCAAATGAAAAATCTACCTATTGGCAGATTGTTAGAGGGAAATCAAAATGTGGAAATGTTGCTAAATGGGGTTCATTACTTTTCAACACTTTTGGCTTCATCACAAAGGCTTTCCTCAGTAATGGAGCAAAGCAGTCTTAGCAGCTAAAACCCCAAGATCTCAAGGAGAAAAAGCAGAAAACACCGTGGAAAGAAATTAAAGATGAATTAAGTAAGTGGACAGATGCATTGTATAAGAGTGTTAAAAGAGTCACTTACGTTAAAATTGTAATTCTCACTGAAATAACTTATGTATTCAATAAAATTGCTACCGTAATTCTAACAAGGGTTCTGTAGAAGTCGACAAGGATATATTAATATTTATACAGTAATACTTAGAACCTAGAATAACCAATGCAAATGTTTTGAATAAAAAATTAGAATGACACACTATATCAAAGTTAAGAATCAATATAAAGCTGTAATAATGATGATAGTTTGGCAGTGGTTCAGAAATGGCTCCATATAATGGTCAAATGATTTCTTCTACCATTATTATTTTAACTCTTCATTTTGTGATATTAAATTCACATGCAGTTGTAAGAAATAATACAGACAGGTTCCACTGAGTAAAAGAGATCCTTTACCCAATAGTAGCATCTTGGGTAAGTTGCTGATTTTTTGTGTTATCATTTTGTCTATCACTGAGATAGAGTGTAAAAATCTTTGATATTGTTTGACTGTGTCCCCACCAAATCTCTCCTTGAATTGTAGTTCCCATAATTCCCACATGTTGGGGGAGGCACCTGGTAGAAGATAATTGAATCATGGGGACAGTTTCCCCCATATTGTTCTTGTGGAAGTGAATAAGTCTCATGAGATCTGATGATTCTATACGGATTTTCCCCCTTTCACTTGATTCATTCATTCTCTCTTGTCTGCCACCATGTAAGACATGTCTTTCACCTTCTGCCATGATTGTGAGGCCTCCCTAGCCACATGAAACTGTGGGTCCATTAAACCTCTTTTCCTTTATACATTACCCAGTCTCAGGTATGTCCTTATCAGCAGTGTGAAAACAGACTGATACAGTCTTTAGCTTAAATTGTGTATTTGCCTATTTCTCCTTTCACTTATATTAGTCTTCAAATATTTTGTATGGTGCATGGATAATTAAGATTAATATGTTTTGTTGGAATGACCATTTTATAATTATACAATGTCCCTCTCTGTCTCTAGTTATTGGCAGAGATATAGATCTACAGTTTTATTTATCAGATATTTTTCATTGATGAAACTTTGCATAATACAATTTTTTCTTTTTTTCTATTTACTATATCGTTTTATAGTTCATCTGAATTTCTTACAAACAGCATATAGATACTGTTAAAAGATAATTTCTATTTAATATAGTTGCCAGTGTGTCAGATATTTTACTTTTGTTTTGGGTTTTTCCTTCCCCAATCATTTTACTGTTTGCCTTTTTCTACCTTTCTATGGGTTACTTGACCTTTTTCAGACTTTCATTTCAATTTGTCCATAGTGTTATTGTGTGCATCTGATGTCAACCTTTCTTACTGGTTATTATATATATTACATTATACGTACATAACTTATCAGTCAATTGGTGTCATTATTTTGCCAGTTAAAATGTAGAATCTCTTTAGCACACTTTGTGCTCCTCTACCACCACCCATTTACAATATAATTGTCCCAAATATTTTTCCACATAAACTTAGAATCACATCAGAAGGTGTTGTAATTTTTTCATCAAGCATCAAACATAATTTAGAAAATTTAAGAGGAGAAGAAAAATGTATTGTCTTTACCAATATTTTATAACAATGAGAAAATTTCCTTTAACCATATCCTTAGGGCAGATCTGCTGGTGACAAGTCCTCTTAGTCTTTATTCCAAAATGTCTTGATTTGTCCTTCACTCTTGAAATATATTTTTAGTAGACATAGAATTCAGTGGACGGAACCTTTTTTCAGCTCTTAAAAAAATATCATGTCTCTTCTCCTTGCTGACCTGGTTTCTGATGAGAAACCTGCTGTTACTCAATTTGTTTTTACCTTCATGTACGGTGTCAATTTTCTTGCTACTTCCAAGTTATTTTCTTCATCCTGAGTTTTCAGAAGATTGACGTAGTTTATTCTGTTTGTGATACAAACTAACCCAAGAAGTGAAGTAGTTTCTTGGATCTGTTAGCTTACACCATTTCCCAAATTTGGAAAGATTTTAACCATTATCTCTTAGAGTAATTTTTCAATCTTATCCTTTTTCTTCTCTCCTGGAACTCAAGTGACACAAACGTTAGCTCTATTGATATACAGTCTAAAGTTTCCTCAGGCACTGTTTATTTTTTAAAATTTATTTTCTATGTTTTGTCAATTGTGTAATTTTTATTGTTCTCTCTTAAGATTCAAAAATTATTCATTCTATCCTTTCTGTTCCTCTATTAGAACCACCTTTTGCAATTTAATTTTCATTATTGTAGTTTTATGTTCTAAAATTTTTATTTGATTCCACTCTATACCTCCTATATCTTTGCTAAGACTTTCTATTTTATTGCTGAGTTAAAAATATATTTCCAGTATGTTTGTAACTTCTGGGTGAAGCAATTTCGTGATGACTGCTTTAAAATCTCTGTCAGAGAATAATTTCTGCTCTCTCAGTTTTAAGTTTATTGAATTTTTAAAAAACAAGTTCGGATTTTTGGGTTCTTAGTAAAATGAGTGACTTTCTACTGAAACCTGGACAACTTAAGTATTATGTTATGAGATCTTGACTCTTACTTCAATTTTCTGTCTTAGCTTCCTTCCTTTAACATGACTCCAGTAAGGAGAGAAAGGCATGCCCCATTATTGTTGAATGAATTCATAAGTCCGGGCACCTCACATGATTTCCACCGACATTGCAGGGCAGGGGATAGAAGGTGACAATAGGAGGCTGAAAAGAGAAACAGGCTGGGGGAAAGATACTTTGTTACCAACCAGTGGAGATAAAAGTCTCCACCCTCTATTCAGCCCTCTTTGGTGCCACACGTGTACTTTCAGGGGGATCGATGAGTGTCCTTACAGCTGGACAGGTGTGGAAGTCCAGGCTCTCCACTCAGTCTTTGCTGGGATTGCTGAAAGTAGGGCAGAAATTTCTGTTTTTCACTTTTTCATTTTTTTGCTAGTGTTTAGGAATAGTAGTTATTATTATATGAAAGTGTTCCACCTTACTATTAACAGAAGGCTGCTTTCCTGGTCCTATGACTAGAGAAAAGACTTTGTGGGTGTTTTCTTTTCTGTGCCTGCTGATGTTTTCAAGCTACCATCTTCAAGAGCTTTGTTACTGGAATACATAACATAAAAAGAAAACGCAGGAAACTGACCACACTATTGCACAGATTTTGAGGTCCTTAGATCATGACTTATTTTATCTACCTTTTAGTGTCCTTTAATGATTGTTATATATAAAATGTCCAAGCTTTTCATTGTTTATAGCAGGAGAAATAGGAAACAAATATCTACTCCATTTTTCCACAAATGTAAGAGGTCAGTTGATTTTTGTAAAATTGCCAAGACAATTCAATAAATTTCATTGCATTACATAAATGTTTCCTATCAAATAAATATATAATATACATATACACAGTAATATAATTTACATAGAATCTTTCACATATTTTATTTCTACATTACATATTAACCTGCAACCTATTGTTATTATACTTTAAATTGTTTTCTATTAAATAAGTTTTTTTTTAAAAATGAGATAAACTCTTTAATATGTACATACATATTAAATATTTTAATGCTATTTATTCCTTTGTGTAAATAAGGGTTTCCATCTGGGATCATTTTACTTTATCCTGTAGAACTTTCTTTGCAACTTCTTATAATGCTAGTGTGGAAATGGATCCTATTTTAGCATTCGTTTACCTAGAAATGTTTTCATTTTGTATTCATTTTTAAAGAATATCTTCACTGGACATAGAATAACAGGTTCACAATTTGGTTTTATTTTCAGCTCCTAAAAATGTTGCTACTTTTGTTCTGGCTTGTACTGTTTTTGTTGCTAAATCAAAGGCTATTGCTGTTTTTATACCTTTATGCAGATCATCCTCATTTTTGTCTTTTAGTTGTTTTTAAAATTTTGTTTTACAACTTTTTTTTTCTTTTTTTTTTTTTTTGAGATGGAGTCTTGCTGTGATGCCAAGGCTGGAGTGCAATGCAAGATCTTGGCTCACTGCACCCTCCGCTTCCCGATTCAAGTGATTCTCCTGCCTCAGCCTCTCGAGTAGCTGGGACCACAGGCACACTCCACCACACCTGGATAATTTTGTATTTTTAGTAGAGATGGGGTTTTACCATATTGGCCAGGCTGGTCTCGAACTCTTGACCTCAAGTGATACGCCTGACTCAGCCTCCCAAAGTGCTGGGATTACAGATGTGAGTCACTGTCCCTGGCCATTTTACAACTTTCTATAAGTGATGTGGTCATAGCTTTGGGTAGATTTTTTGAACTTCTCAGATATGAGAAGAACCAATTTTTGTGTAAATATTTTAAACCCATTCTTTTTTGAGGGGAATTAAATTAGACCTATATTAGATTACTTGAAATTTTCTCATAGTATTGAGAATCTGTTCATCATTTAGCATTTTATTCTCTCAGTGATTTAGTTTATGTATTTTCTCTTTCTATGTCTTCAAGGTTACTGACTTTTACTTTGATATTGCTAAATCTACTTTAAAGTTCATCCTGAGTATGCTTGCACTTTACAGCCCTAGAAGTTTCATTTGCATATCCTTCATGTCTTCCTTTATACTATTCATGTTTTCCTTTAATTTATTACACATAATTATATCTCCTTATAGTTCTTGTTTGGTGACACTACTATTTCTGATTTTTGAAGCTTTGGGTTTTATTTTCTTTTTACTAGTGGTAGGACATTTTCCTGCTCCTTTACATGTCTAGTGTTTCTTTTATTTGATGCTGAATAATGTTAATACTGTTTTTAAATAGATTTTATTATTTTTCTTCCAATAGTGTTAGACTTTATTTTGGCTTGCAGTTAAATTACATGCTACCCAGCGTGATTCTTTTAAAAAACTTGTTAGTGAAAGTCTAGAATAGGCTTTACTTTAAGATTAATTTATTCATCCTAACAAGGTTTGATCATTCTAGAGCCTCTTTTGAAAATTGCAGATGTTTTATGGGTTGTTTCCTGTAATTTATCACAGATCCATGTTAGGTATTTTTAGGCTTACAGTTCCCCTGTCATTGTTTTTACTCCAGAGATCTTTCTTTATGCAGTCTGAAAAGTAACTCCTGGTCAGAATAATTGCAGGAATCAACTCATTTGTGATTCTACTCTCAGAGAACATGGCCTCCATTCTGTGATGTTTGAAATAATTGTTTCATATATTTTGTCCTGTTTTCTAGTTATTTATTACAAAGGCAAGTTGAAGGTTCACATATTCTGATATCTCTTTAAATGGAAGTTTCTTGTATCTGAATGCATCACTATTCAATATGATATTTATTTTTATTTTGTTTGTCTTTTTCTCCTACCACAATTTCAGCTCTATGAGGGCAAGCATTTTTTTCTTTCTCTACTAGAAAAGTTGCTAGCACATTGGAATCATGCTATAAATATTGGTTTTTGATGAAGCTGCTTACTGTTTTGGGAAAACAGCACTGTCAGCTAATTAACTAAAGATTCCTCATGATTCCACTAAAGTACCATGATCTGGCATCCTTTCTAGGTGGCTGATGCACAAATCCTTTTGCTGTTAAATATTTCGACTTTTATTTCTGATTTCCTTATTTGGAAAGGGAAGAATAATGTTTTCAATATTCCAAAAACAAATCATGATACCAATTACCACTTGGTATATTTTCTTAGCTCTTATTGACTCCTATTTTTAAAAGATGCTGCTGTTACGTCATTGTCAGAATGATTCATTTCCCTTGGCCTTGCTTTAAATATAACTGAAAACCTTCATCACTAGGTAAAATATCTGCAAACTTTGAATTTCTAACAGCTATTTCCAGTTATACCTACTACCATCTTCCCCCCACCTCCAAAACACACAACTGTCTTTGCTGAAAAACTCTCATCTGTCACTCTTGGTTAAGAAGCAACAGTTTTTATAATTCTGTGTCTCTATGCAGATTCCCTCTATAATTATAGCAACAAAACGTTTCTAATTAATGTGTTTATGTATTTATCATTATTTTTCTGGTTGTCTTGGAAACAAAGGCAGAGAATATCAGTATTTACTTCAGCTTAGGAATTTCTGTTGAAGAGGGAAGATAGAGACAATAAAATAGGCATCAGCTAGGCAGAGGTAGCTTCATTTTCACCTTCTTCAAATTGGAAATGTGTAGCACAAGTCTTCCTTGATTGTTTTCTTACAGTCATAAGTCTCTAGAAATTTGTGAATGCTGGCCATCAATGTATTGAGTCTCATTCATCTGGCTATATAATAATAATCTATGAACCTTTAGGCCAGAGGTGTCCAATCTTTTGACTTCCCTAGTGTATTAATCTGTTCTCATGCTGCTAATAAAGACATACCTGAGACTGGGTAATGTACACAGAAAAGAAGTTTAACTGACTCACACTTCCACATGGCTGGGATGCCTCACAACCATGGTAGAAAGTGAATGAGGAGCAAAGGCAAGTCTTATATGTTGGCAGGCAAGAAAGAGCTTTTGCAGGGGGAACTCCTCTTTCTAAAACCATCAGATCTCATGAGACTTATTCATTATCATGAGAACAGCACAGGAAAATCTGCCCCCATAATTCGATTACCTCCCACTGAGTCCTTCCCATGGCACATAGAAATTATGGGAGCTACAATCCAGATGAGATTTAGGTAGAGTCACAGCCAAACCATATCACGTGGGCCACAATGAAAGAAGAATTGTCTTGAGTCACCAAAAAAAAAAAAAAAAAACCTCAAAAAATCTCATAATATTTTAAGACAGTTTATGAATTTTTGTTGGGCCACAATCAAAGCTGTCCTGGGCTGCATGCAGCCTGTGGGCCACACTTTGGACAAGCTCATTCTAGGCTGAGGAGAACTGAAATAAACAGATCGTTTTTGTGATGAATTTCCCAGGTGTTCTTTCAGTTTCTTTTATTTGGATGTCTAGAAATAAAGGACATACAAATTAATAAAGAGGAAGTCAATTTCTCGCTGCTTGCTGATAATATGATCATATACCTAGAAAACCCTCAAGTCTAATCCAAAAAGCTCCAAGAACTGGTAAATGAATTCAGCAAAGTTTCAGGATACAAAATTAACGTACACAAACCAGTAACTCTGCTATACACCAACAGCAACCAAGCTGAGAATCAAATGAAGAACTCAACCCCTTTCACAAGAGCAGAAAAAGAAACAAACAGATAAACACCACTTAGGAGTATACCTAACCAAGAACATGAAAGAACTCTATAAGGAAAACTACAAAACACTGCAGAAAGAAATCATAGAAGACACAACAAATGGAAGTACGTGGATGGGTAGGATCAATATTGTGAAACTGAACATACTACCAAAAGCAATCTATAAATTTTATGCCATTTCTATCAAAATACCACCACCATTCTTCAAAACTAGAAAAATATCCTAAAATTCATACAAAACCGAAAAATAGCCTGCATAGCCAAAGTAAGACTAAGCAAAAAGAACAAATCTGGAGGCATCACATTACCTGATTTCAAACTATACTATAAGGTTACAGTCACCAAAAGAGCATGGTACCAGTATAAAAACAGGCACATAGACCAATTGAACAGAATAGAGAACCCAGAAATAAAGCCAAATACTCACAGCCAACTGGTCTTTGACAAAGAAAACAAAAACATAAAGTGGGGACAGAATGCCTTATTCAACAAATGGTGCTGAATAATTGGCAACCACATATAAGAGAATGAAACTGGATCCTCATCTCTCACCTCACACAAAAATCAACACAAGATGGATCAAAGACTCAAATCTAAGGCCTCAAGCTGTAAAGACCCTAGAAGATAACATCAGAAAAATCGTTCAAAACATTGGCTTAAGCAAAGACTTCATGATCAAGAACCCAAAGGCAAATGCAACAAAAACAAAGAAAAATAGACGGAACTTAGTTAAACTAAAAAGCTTCTGCACAGCAAAATAAATAATCAGCAGAGTTAACAGACAACCCACAGAGTGGGAGAAAATCTTCACAATCTATACATGCGATAAAGGTTTACCTAGAATCTACAAATAACTCAAACAAATCAGCAAGAAAATCCAAACAATCCTATCAAAAACTGGGCTAAGGACATGAATAGATAATTATCAAAAGAAGATATACAAATGGCCAACAAGCATATGGAAAAATACGGTCAACATCCCTAATGATCAAGGGAATGCAAATCAAAACCACAATGCAATACCACCTCACTCCTGCAAGAATGGCCATAATAAAAAAAATCAAAAAATAATAAGTGTTGGTATGGATGCATTGAAAAGGGAACACTCTTAACTGTTGGTGGGAATGTAAACTAATACAAGCACTATGGAAAACAGTATGGAGGTTCCTTAAAGAACTAAAAGTAGGTCTACCATTTGATCCAGGTCTCCCACTACTAGGTATCTACCTTGAGGAAAAGAGTCATTACATGAAAATGATACTTGCACACGTATGTTTATAGGAGCACAACTTGCAATTGCAAACATATGGAACCACCCAAATGCCCATCAATCAATGTGTGGATAAAGAAAATGTGATAAATTACACACACACACACACGCATCTATACATACCATGGACTACTACTCAGCCATATAAAGGAACAAAATAATGGCATTCTCAACAACCTGGATGAAATTGGTGACTATTAATCTAAGTGAAGTAACTCACAAATGGAAAACAAAACATCGTATGTTCTCACTTACATGTGGGAGCTAAGCTATGAGGACGCAAAGGCATAAGAATGGTACATTGGACTTTCGAGACTTAGTGGAAAGGCGGGGCACGGCAAGGGATAAAAGACTACACTTTTGTCTTTTATGCATACTGCTCAGGTAATTGGTGCACCAAAATCTCAGAAATCATCACTACAGAACTTATTTATGTAAGCAGACACCACCTATTCCCCCAAAACTTATTGAAATAAAAAAAAAAAGTTAAAGATTGACAATTTGTGATATTACATTGATCATTTATGTGTTCAATGTATTCTATGGAGAGAGATCAAAAGCTATATGGGCAAGCATGTGGAAGGAGGCCCTCAGCTCAGGGTGGGGCATCTGTGCATTATTCTTAACCATTCAACTCTGTCCATGTGTATTCTCTTCTTATTAAAAGAAACACCAGTGTTTGTTTAGACAGATCTCCTATAGAAGGTAGCTGAACGAACCTGTGCTGTTACTTGGGTATGATTTCTAGCAATCTCAAGCCTTACCTTAAAAGTTTAAAAAATATAAACATGGGCCAGGTGCAGTGGCTCACGCCTGTAATCCCAGCACTTTGGGAGGCCAAGGGGGATGGATCACGAGGTCAGGAGATCGAGACCATCCTGGCCAACATGGTGAAACCCCATCTCTACTAAAAATACAAAAATTAGCTGGGTGTGGTGGCACGTGCCTGTAATCCCAGCTACTTGGGAGGTTGAGGCAAGAGAATTGCTTGAACCCGGGAGTCAGAAGTTGCAGTGAGCTGAGATGTCGCCACTGCACTCCAGCCTGAGTCCATCTCATATATATATATATATAATATATATATAATACATATATGTAATATATAATACATATATAATATATAATATATTATACATATATAACATATATGTTATATATGGGTCTATTCATGTACAGGAATATAAAGCTATTCTCAGTCCTAGTCCTGAGCTAATTTCTAAGACACTCAATTTTATTCACTTTATTAGTTTTTGAAGAAAATTTTAATACCAAGATAATATGGTTGTAAAGGCTCTTATATACAGGCATTTTTTTTTTATAACTGCCTGGGTTTTTGCCTTTATTTTTTATTCATTTTTTTTTTTCAGATGGTATCTCACTTTGTCACCCAGGCTGGAGTGCAGTGGAACAATCACGGCTCTCTGCAGCCGCAACCTTCCAGGCTCAAGCGAATCTCCTGCTTCAGCCTCCCAAATAGCTGGAACTACATGTGTGAGCCCCGATGCCTGGCTTAACTGCCTGGCTTTCCTTTAGGATTGACTTCAACTCCAAGATATTTTTATTGATTCCAAAACCACATTTATTTATGTATTCATTTTTCTCCCCTTTGATTTGAATGATTTCACCTCTTCTTTTAGACACGTAGCATTTTGCTCTTTTTGCTTGAATTTAGTAAGCGTTAATGAACTGGTGATTTTTATTCAAATAGTTTTTAGCAGAATGGAAGGAGGTGACAGTTACAAACAGAAATAATTGTTCTATTTAATTGCTATGGTTATACTTTATTGTAGAGAAGTGTACATATTTGATATACATTTAACATTTAATCATTCATTAATTCATTGATTCACCTGAAAAAGAATTCTGACTTTGTATTAATTACTGTGCTAGTTATAGGGATACTAAAGATGGTATAGTCCTTGCTCTCAAAAAACGTAACATCTAGATGGAGAGATGTGTATCTGTTATGGTATCTATACAACAGACTTTGAAGGAAAATTGTATCACATTAATATTTAATTTTATAATTACAATAGTGGCCAGCCCCCACCAACTTTCCAGTCATTAGTAGGCTCAGTTTCCTTAAAATCTCCTTGTTTATTTTTTCTTCTTTTTTAGCCTGTAGGGAATTTAATGGTGGTTTATAGAGATGACATGCATCATTCTACTATACCAGTGATTAGGAACTAATGTATTTAATAGTAACTGTGAATCATCATAGAAAAATTAAGCCATCTTTAGAATGTTATGCTTAAGAAAACAGTCATTCAAGTACATACTATTTTCATTGATAGCATCTATACAAGGACTATACAGAATACATAATTATATTTAACCCATTCGTGTGTTGATAAATATTAAAGCTGTTTCCAAATTTTGGTAATTATGAGTAAAGTTTTACAGATATTCTTAGAGAAGTGTTTACTTTGAAATATGAGCTAATTTCTCTAGAAGTGTTGTTTTAACATCACAGGAAAGACGTGTATTTACCTATACCAGAATATGCTAAACTGTTTTTTACCAAAGGAATTGTACCATTTTACACAACTAACTGCAAAGTGTGTGTTCTACTGCTCCATATCTTGACCATAATTTGGGATTGTTAATTCCCTTAATGTTAGGCATTTTATTGGATATGTGATGGCATCTTATTTTGATATTAATTTACATTTTCGTAAATACAGATTGAGCAGTGCTAGTTCAAATAACTGCTCATTTTCATTGCGTTTTACGTACTGATTTTTGGGAGTCCTTCATATTTATGAGATATGCGTGATGAGAATATTTACTCCTAGTTCGTGATTGGTCTTTTCATTATTTTAAAAGTGTCTCTTAATTAATAGAAGTTCCTTTTTTCTTTTTTTTTTTTTTTTTTTTTTTTTTTGAGACAGGTCTTGCTCTGTCACTCGGGCTGGAGTGCAGTGGTGCAATCTTGGCTCACTGTAGACTCAACCTTCTGATCTCAAGCAATCCCCTCATATTAGCCTTCCACATAGCTGGGACTATAGATGTGCACCACCATGCCGACTAATTTTTGTATTTTTATAGAGATGGGGTTTTGCCATGTTGCCTAGGCTGGTCTTGAACTCCTGAACTCAAGCAATCCCCACCCCCTTTGGCTTCCCAAAATGCCGGGATTGCATGATTGCATGAGCAATCATGCCAAGCCAACGTGTTTCCTATAAATCATTTCTAGTTTCCAAATTATTTTCCCTTTGGGTTTGGTCTTTTGTGTTCATGGTTATCCCAAGATCATGAAAATATTATTATTAATTTTCTCCAAGTCTTTTGCTTTTATATTTAATGCTTAGGTCTAATATCCAACTCAAGTTAGTTTTAGATAAAACTCAAGATTTATTTCTATTTGTATATAAACTGATACATTTATTGAAAAGCTCATTCCCATTGAATTGCATTACTGTTATAAAATAAGTGACCCTTTACATGAATGTCAAAGTCTGGTCTTCATTGTATTCCATTAATCTATTTTTCTATTCTTGTATCAATCTACTAAGTGAGACTTCAGAGCTAGTATTGAAATCTAAGTGTATAATTCATCCAAAGTTTTTTTTCCTTTCCCTTCTCCAAGTCCTTGACATTTTTATACAAGTGCTGCAATAAACTTGTCAATTTCACAATAAAACCTGCTAGAATTTGATAGAATTATGCTGAGTCAATATATTTTTTGGAACTTTATATCTTAACAATATAGGGTTCTTCAATCAATAAACATGGCATATCTATCTATTTAGGTCTTAAAATTTTCTTCCATCTTTTGATGGATTATTTAAGGTTTCTTGAGATCTGATTAACAAATAACAATGTATATATTTAAGATGTACAACTTGTTGTTTTGGTAAGTGTGTATATTGTAAAATAATCACCACAATCAGGCTACTTAACATACCCATTATTTCACATAGTTACCATTTTGTTTTTCTTTTATGATGAGAGCGTTTAAAATCTACACTCCCATTTAGCATCTACCCTCCTGGCAAATTTAAAATATACAGTGAATATTGTTAATTACTGTGACATTACTGTACATGATATCTCAAGAACGTCCTACTACATACCTGAAATTTTATACATTTTTTCAAATATCTTTTCCCCCTCCCCAAAGCTAATGACAACCACTATTCTACTCTGTTTCTATGAATTTAACTAATTGAAATTCCACATATGAGTGAGATTATACATAACTTATCTTTTTGTACATGAGATATTTAATTTAGTATAATATCCTTCAGGTTCATCCAAGTTGTCACAAATGCCATGATGTCCTTTTTTAAGGCTGAATAATATTCCATCGTATGTATGTATATACACCACATTTTCTATATCAATTTTTTTATCTGTTAAGATCCAGGTTGTTTTTGTACTTTGGCTGTTGTGAGTAATATGGTAATGAACACAGAATTACAGACATTTTCTCAAGATATTTTATTTCCTTTAAATATATACAGTTAGATTGCTAGATCGTAGGGGAGTTTTAATTTTTAAAGAAAATTTTACTTTAATTTTTGAAGAAAGTTCTGTACTGTTTTCCATAATAGCAATAACAATTTAAATTCACCAAAACAGCACATGTTTTCTTCATGTCTTGGTAATGATTTTTATCTTTTATGTATTTGATAATTGTCATTCTAACAGGTATGTAGTAATATCACATTGTGTTTTTAATTTGTACTTCCTATTGATAGGGATATTGAGCACCTTTATATACACACCTGTTGGTCATTTCTATGCCTTCTTTTGATAAATATATATTCAAGACCTAGGCTCATTTTAAAATAATATTATTTTACTTTTTCTTGTTGTTATTGAATTCCTCATATATTTTAACATATAAGGACATTATTCTCTTACTGGATATATGATTTGCAAACATTTTCCCTCTTTCTGTAGATTGTCATTTTACTCTAATTGTTTCCTTTGTTGAGCAGATGCTGTGCAATTTAGTTCCATACCACTTGTCTAATTTTGCTTTTGTTGCCGTGGTTTTGAAGTCATATCCCCAAAATTACTATCTAGACCATTGCTAAGAAGCTCTTCCCTATGTTCTTCTGTCTTATGTTTGTCTTTTTTTTTTTTTTTTCATTTTTTGTTACTTTTTGTATATGGTGTGAGATAAATGTTTCATCTTATTCTTCTACATGTGGATTATCTAGATTTCCTAGCATCACTTAAGAGACTCTCCTTTTCTCATCGTATGTTTTGATATGATAGTTTTGCAAGGATCAGTTGACTGTAGATGCATGGATTTATTCCTGGGCTCTGTTTTCTGGTCCATTGGTGTATGTGTCTGGTTTTATGTCGGTACACTGCAGTTGTGATTACCACAGTCTTATAATATCTTTTGAAATCAGTAACTGTGATGCTTCCAGCTTTGCTCTTCATGCTCAGGATTGCATTGTATATTTGAGGTGTTCTGTACTTCCACAGGAATTTTAAGACATTTTTCTGTAAAGAATGCTAGTGGTAATACAATAAAGACTGTATTGAATCTGTAGATGACTTTGGGTAATGTGAACATTGCATGTTGTTAATTCTTTAAATCTATGAACACAAGCTATCCTTCCGTTTATCTGTGACTTCTTTAATTTTCATCAATAATGTTCTATAATTTTCAGTGTACATATCTTTTACCACTTTGGTTCAGTTTATTCCTAAGTGTTTTATTCATTTTGTTGCTATTGCAAATGAAATTGTTTTTGTTTTAATTGACTTGTTGCATAGTGTGATATTTTTGTACAGAAATGCCACTAAGGTTTCCATGTTAATTTTTTACCTTGCAAGTTTACTGAATGTGTTTCTAACAGGTTGAATGTACTCTAACAGTAATTTGTTGTCTTGTTTTGGTTGTTGACCCTTTAGATTTTTCTACATGTATGATTATATGATCTGCCTAAGGAGAATATTGTACTTCTTCCTCTTAGATTTGGATGACTTTTAATTCTTTTTTTTTTTTTTTTTTTTTTTTGGTCTAATTGTTTTGGCTACAAATTGCATACTATGTTGACTAGAAGCGGTAAGAGCAGGCAAACTTAACTTGTGCAGAAACTTCGAGTAAATGCTTTCATTTTTTTCCCTAGAATGAGAGTTGTAGGCTTTTCATAAGTAACCTATGTTGTATAGAGGTATCTTATCTATCTATTGTTTTGAGAGGTTTAATCATGATTTGTCAAATGCTTTTCCCACCCATATTGAAATAATTATGTGGTTTTTATTTTTAGTTTTCTTAATGTGGTGTATCACATTGATTGATTTGCAAATGTTCAAACATCATTGCATCCCAGCAATCAATCCTACGTGGTCATGGTGTAACACCCTTTTAATGTGCTGTTGAATTCAGTTTGTGGCATTTTATTGAAGATTTTGAATCTATGTTCACCAAAAATACTGGTCTATAGTTTTGATCGTTTGTTTGTTTGTTTGCTGTCTTTGTCTGACTTTGGTAGCTGGGTAATGCCGGTCCCATAAAATGAGTTCAGAAAAGTTCTCTCTTCTACTTTCTGGAAAAGTTGAAGAAGGATTGGCATTAATTTTTCTTTGGATTTTTGGTAGAATTCACTTGTAAAGATATCAGGACCTAAACTTTTCTTTTTGGGGAAGTTTTTAATTACCTACTAAATTTCCTTGTTACCGGAACAGGCTCTATTTCTTCTTGATTCATCTTAATTAGATTGTATGTCCCTAGGCATTTATCCAATTTTTTCAAAGTATCCAGTTTGTTTTAATATAATTGTTCACAGTAATCTCTTGAGATTCTATTTCTGAGCATCCATTGTAATATCTCCTCTTTCATATCTATTTTTATTTGTCTTCTCTCTTTTTTCTTAGTTGGTCTAGCTAAGCATTTATATTTTTAAAAAAAATTTCCAAGAACCAACTCTTAAAGCAATTGATTATATTATTTTTAAATCTACATTTGACTTATTTCTTCCCTAATTATTTCCTTTCTTCTGCTAACTTTGGACTGAGTGTTTTATTTTTATTTTTTCTTATTCTTTTTCTTTGAGATACAAATTTGGGTGTTTAAGATTTTTCTTCTTTTTTATTGTAATAATTTTTAGCTATAAACTTACCTCTTTAATATATCTGTTGTTGCATCTCATAAATTTAATAGGTTACATTTTCATTTTCATTTGGCAGGAGCTATTTTTTAATTCCCTTTTGATTTTCTCTTTGACCCAATGATTGTTTAAGAATCTATTGCTGGCTGGGTACGGTGGCTCAAGCCTGTAATCCCAGCACTTTGGGAGGCCGAGGGGGGCGGATCACGAGGTCAGGAGTTCCAGACCAGCCTGGTCAACATAGTGAAACCCTGTCTCTACTAAAAATACAAAGAAGTAGCTGGGCATGGTGGCATGCACCTGTAGTCCCAGCTACCTGGGAGGCTGAGGCAGGATAATTGCTGGAACCCGGGAAGCAGAGGTTGCAGTGAGTTGAGATGGTGCCACTGCACTCCAGCCTGGGTGACAAAGTGAGACTCTGTCTTAAAAAAAAAAAAAAAAAAAAAAAAAATTATTGCTTAATTGCAATGTATTGTGAATTCATCTTTTTTTTTTTTTTTTTTTTTTTTTTACTGTTATGGATTTCTAGTTTTGTTTCATTGTGATTAGGATAAATGCTTGGAATCACTCTGATCTGCAGTTTGTTAAGGCTTGTATTATAAACTAACATATGACCTATTCTGGGTAATGTTCCATATGTACTTGAGAAGAATTTGTATTCTTCTGCAGTTGGCTGGAAAGTTCCATGTATGTGTGCTAAGTCCATTCAATCTAGAGGTTAAGTGAGCTGTTTATTAATTTATATCTGGATATCCTATTTATTGAAAGCAGGGTAAAGAAGTCTCCTAGTATTATTGTATTCTTGTCAATTTCTCTCATCTGATTACTTCACATGTCTAGGTGCTTTAATGTGGAGTGTGTATAAATTTATAATCGTTACACCTTCCTGTGAATTGACCCTTTTGTCCTTACATAATGACTTTTTGCTCTAGAAACAATTTTTGAGTTAACATCTATTTTTTTTTTCTGATATAAGGATAGCCACTCTGCTTTCTATTGGTTACCATTTACATGAAATATCTTTTTCTAGCCCTTTACTCTTATCCTATGTAGGTCTTTAAGTCTAAAATGAGTGTCTTCTGGACAGCATATCACTAGGTCTTTTCTGTTTTTAAACCATTCAGAAACTCTATGGTTTTTGATTGAAACATTTAATCTTTTTATAAGGTAATTATTGATGATGAGAAATTATTGACATTTTGTTAATTGTTTTTGTTTGTTTTACAGTTGTTTTGTTCCTCTGTTCACTTGTCTTCTTTTTTCACTTGATAATATTTGTACTGATTTGCTTTGGTTCTTTTCCCTTCATTTTGTGTCTTTGTATTCAGTTTTTTTTTCTTTGTAGTTACCTCTAGGCTTGCATAAAATATCTTGTAGTTATGACTGTCTCTTGTAGGTTGATGATAATTCAGTTTCAATCACATGAAAAAACTTTCCACTTTTACTCTCCTCCACCCTGCCACACATAAATTGTGTCCTCTTGTAGTCAGAGTTGACTTCTTTTTATATTGTGTTACCAGTAACAAACTTATCTTTCAACTTTTATATTAGCATTATAAAAAGTAATTTATGCACCACCATTAAAGTGTTACATTATTGTATTTGCTTAACATATAGTTGTTACATTATTGTGTATTTGCTTTTATAGTTATCTTTGTCAGTGAGATTCATGCTTTCATAGAATTCCAGTGTTATGGATATTATATGTGACATGTAATTTTCTCTTGGGCTTTCAAAATTCTGTCTTTGAATTTTACAACTTAATGATAATGCGTTTTAATATGGACCTCTTTTTGTTCAACCTATTTGTTTCCATTGGGTTTCTGAATGTGCATATCTATTTACTTCCTCAGATTTGGGTAGTTTTTTGTCATTATTCCTTTACATAATTTTTCTGTCTTGTTCCCTTTCTCTTTTTATTCTGAAACTTCCTCAGTGTGTTATTGGGTACCTTGATGGTGCTCCAATAAGGCTGTAAACTTTCTTCATTTTTATTAGTTTTACTGTTTTTCTGCTCTGACTAGATAACATCAAATGCCCTGTCTTTGAATTTGGTGATACTTTCTTCTGCTTGATCATTCTGTAGCTGAAGCTCTCTTTTGCAGTTTATATTTTATTCATTGTGTTCTTCAGCTCTAGAATTTGTTTGGTTCTTTCTTACAACTTCCATCTTTTGGCTGAATTTCTGTTTTTGTTCATATATTATTTTCTGATTTTATTGAATTGCCTATGTGTGTTTACTTGTAGTTGGATGAGCCACTTTAAATCATACATACAAAAATTACTTGAATTCTTCTTAGGCAATATTTATTTTTCCACTTCTATGTGTTCTATTATTGGAAATGTATGTTTTATATTGTTGATGTCATGTTTCCCTGACTTTTTTTGTTCTTTGTAGAATTGCATTGGTATTTGCATTGTTAAAGCAGTGAATTACCTTCCAAGACTTTACAGACTGGCTTTAGTCTGAAAGGACCTTTACCTGCAGTTGGGCATGAGTTGCTGGCTGGATGGGGTATGGTTGGCTACTTTTTAAGGATCCAAGGGGTACATGGTAGCCCTGAGTCTAAGGCTGCTTTGAATACAAATAGTGCATGAGCTGAAGAAGGGGCAGTGGCTACAGCTCTGGGAAGGCAGTGCCAGCAGTGACTCATGCTCTGGGTGTGGATTGAGATGTATTGGTGTGGGCTCTAGGAGGCTATATCAGCTGAGGTTTTTATTAAAAAATACTGTTCAAGTCCTCTATAATGAAGTGCATCTGTGGTGCTGGTGTGCTCTGTGACAACAGCTGCTGAATTTCTCATGTTTTACTTTTCCCATATAGAGGGAAGTCACAGTGAAGTAGATTCTTCTTGGTGCTTTTCTGTGCCAGAATAAAAGATGAGATAATACAGGAGAAATGCCTTCTACACTTTTCCCTGTGGTCACCATCAGTTTTTATATTCCAGTGGGTTGCATTAACTTCTTAATTGCACTCCAGAGCTCTCCCAGAGCTATTTCTGACAATTAATAGTTGTTTAATCATTCTTTGTGTGAGGGGGCAAGGGCTTTGACCTCCTATTCTGCCATGTTGCTGAAATCACTCTCTTCTTTGTTCATTTTAGAAGTCTTCATAGGGGTTTATCACATAGGCCATTCACATTTCTGTATTTGTAAAATACACTCTCTACTGAATCATTACATGACTCAAGGACTTGAATATGTATTTAAAGTATTTTAAACTCAAAATTTTAAAATGCAATTATCATGAAGGGTGATTTTTACCCATAGTGGATGTCATCTAAAATGTTTATAATAGAGGGTCAGTCATTCTTGATGCCTCTGCCCAATTCTCTCTCATCCCACTTTTTTTCTTCCCCTCCTCTTATGTCCTCTATAGCACTATAGAAGCCAGATTTTCTCAGCTGATACAGTGCTATTCCCCAGAGCTATAAGAAAGTGAGAGCTTAAGATCAGCTAAGATTTATTGAAGCAATTAAACTAACTTATTATTTTCTGGAAGTAGCATTAACCAGTACTAAATAAGAAAAGAAAATATTTATAGAAGGTACATTGGGCATTCCTGGCATTTAAACGGTTTTTTAAGGAAGACATTGCATCGAGTTTTAATATTTTCCCCTATCATTTTGTGGGATTTTATTTTTCCAATGATTTAATTTCCGATACAAAACAATTATGACCTGATTTATAGCAATAAATCAAAATTCTGTCATGATATGCAGAAATCATGGTAAAGAATATGAGACAAGATTCAAGGTGGTCAACTAGATGTAGCCAAAAGGAACATCTGCCACTGAGAGAATGCATCATCAGGAAGACTGGTGCCCTCTGCAAAGATCTTCAGAGGGAAAGTATTGAGAATGGATGGCAAGATGACAGAGATGCTGAGCTGAAGGAGGAGGAAGTTAGTAAATCTGCATGGGGCTGCTATGCACAGGGACTCATTCCTGGCCCCCAGTGACTCCTGGGGAAGGGATGAGTTACACAGGTGACCCACTCTTAACAAGGACCTCTGGTAACTTGGCAGCAGGAGACCCCATGATCCTCACAGTCCCTTGATCTGGCAGGGAGAGTTGCTTAGAGAGGTGGTAGGGGCAGGACTCCAGCCTGTGCAGAGTCAACAGGGTTTGATGTGGGAACATATGCAGTGGAACGTGTCCAGGAAAACCAATCCTCCAAGGCTCACCATGCTCCTCTAGGAGACTTTAGCCTCATGGTAACTGTAGGACCTGGACAGAGCAGAGGGGGTCTTGCCTGTAAGATAGGACCAGTCCTATCAGAGCACACACATCCTCTGACCTCCCTGGGGCACCCAGCCTGGCTGTGCCTGCTTGTAGTGAAGCATTGAATGCCCAACTGAGGTACTTCCTGGGCATCCTCATCATAGATTCTTCACTGACAGACCATGCCTGGCCATTGGAGAGCACCAGTAGAGTGGTCCCTGCCAATGTGCACCAGCCCACCTGCACCTTCCTCCCACCATAACCTCCCTTACACTACCTTGCCAGTATGCACATACCCACAGCCACCCCCCTCACTGCTTTGCTGGCACATGACCATGGATGGATCTCATCTCCTCTCCCACACTGGCAAACATGTGTGCATACCCTGCCATACAAGTATAGCTGGTGTGAGTGCACATCGCCCCCACCTTGGCTGCACAGTCATTGCCAGCATGAACACACACGTGAACATGACAACCCCATCCCCCACTGTGTTGCCACTGCCACCACTGTGAAGGCATGCACAACCCCAACCCCCGCAATGCTGCTACAGCTGCCACTGCAAATGCACCCATGGAGGCTGGCTTCTCTGCCCCAAACAGTGCCCCGCCCCTGCTGCTGTTATCGCCACCAGTATGAGCACATTCAGGAACACAGCAGCTCCACTACCAGTGGCACCCCACCCCAGCCAATAAGAATGCACCCCACCATGATGACACGGCCTCTGGCATATGCAAACAGGCACAGATCCCACGGTTAGCACCCTGACAAAGCGCTTTGGCTGGCCCCACCCATCATAGTGCTTTGTCCAGCAATCAGGAAACAACTCAACCCCTCCAGAGCAGCATGTGTCTAAGCTTGATGTGCCAGAGAAAAAAGCTAGGGTACCAATACCAGCCCTCCAGAGTTAGCACACATAGCCTAGGAGTGCTGAGCTGAGCACTGGCCTCCAAAAATCTTCAGAAACGAAGCCAGTAGACTAAACTTACCTTATACCACAACCAAACCCCCAAGGCCATCAAAGAAGATAAAATCAAAACCTTATCCAAAGAATAGCAACTTCAAAGATTGAAGGAGCATCAGCCCACACAGAAGAGAAAGAACCAAAATAAGAACTCAAAAAGCCTGTGTCTTCTTACCTCAATGTGATAGCACTAGTTTTCCAGCAATGGGTTCTTAAATAGGCTGAAATGGCTGAAATGAAGACATAGAATTCAGAATATGGATAGAAACACAGATTACCAAGATTCAAAAGAAAGTCAAAACCCAATCCAAGGATTCTAAGAAATACCATAAGATGATACAGAAGCAGAAAGACAAAATTGGCCATTTTAAAAAATAACCAAACTGATCTGATGCAGATGAAAAATTCACTTTGATAATTTCAGAATACAATCACAAGTATTAAAAGCAGAATTTGCCAAGCTGGGGTAAGAACCTCAAATATCAAAGACCAGTTCTATATAATTAGACAAAATTAAAGAAAAAAAATGAAAGATGAGAGAGGGAGAGAAAGCAAGCAACTTGGAAAACATATTTCAGAATATTGTTCATGAAAATTTCCCTAACCTCACTAGAGTGACTAACATTCATATTCAGGCAGAAAACCCCTCCAAGATACTATGCAAGATGATCATCCCCAAGACATAGTCATCAGATTCTCCAAGGTACAAATAAAGAAAAAAAATGTTAAAGGCATCTAGAGAGAACAGTCAGGGCACCTACAAAAGGAACCTCATCAAGCTATTGGTGAACCTTTCAGCAGAAACTATACAAGCCAGAAGACATTTTGACCAGAAGACATTTCATCATTCTTAAAGAAAAGCCAGAAGGTGTTTCAACATTCTTTAAGAAAAGAAATTTCAACCGAGAATTTCATATCCAGCCACACTAAACTTCCTAAGTGAAGCAGAAATAAGATCCTCTTCAGACAAACAAATGCTAAGGACATTTGTTACCACTTGCCTTACAAGAGGTCCTGAAGGGAGTGCCAAATATGTAAAGGAAAGACTATTACCAGCCAACACACATATAATACTTAAGTACATAGACCATTGAAACTGTAAAGCAACCACACAATCAAGTCTGCATAATAACCAGCGAACAACACTATGACAGGATGAAATCCACACATATCAATATTAACCATGAATTAAATTTCCCAATTAAAAGGTACAGAGTGGCAAATTGGATAAAGAAGCAAGACCCAATGATAGGCAGCCTTCAAGAGACCCATCTCACATGCAATGACACCCATAGGCTCAAATAAAGGGATGGAGGAAAATCTACCAAGCAAATGGAAAACAGAAAAAAATAGGGATTGCTAGTCTAATTTCAGACAAAACAGCCTTTAAACAAAGAAAGATCAAAAAAGATAAAGAAGAGCAATACATAATGGTAAAAGGTTCAATTCAATAAGAAGACCTAACTATTCTACATATATATCCACCCAACACAGGAGCACCCAGATTCATAAAGCAGCTTCTTTTAGACCTAGGAAGAAATTTAGATAACCACAAAGTAATAATGGGAGACTTCAACACCCCATTGACAATATTAGACAGATCACCAGTGCAGAAAACTAACAGATATTCAGGACCTGAACTCAACGCTTGACCAAATGGACTTAACAGATACAAACAGAACTCTTCACCCAGTAAGAACAGCATATGCATTCTTCTCATATGCATATGGCACATAATCTAAAACTGACCATGCTTTCATCCATGAAACAGTCCTCCACAAATTCAAAAAACAAACAAACCCCACAAAAATCATACAGACTACAATCTTGGACCAAAATACAAGAAACATAAAAATCAATACTAAAAAATTAGGTCAAAATCATGTAATTACATGGGAGTTAAACAATCTGCTACTGAATGGAATTAAGATAGAAATCAAAACTTTCTTTGAAAGTAATAAGAGCAAAGATATAACGTAAAATAATTTCTGGCCTACTTGAGGGCAGAGGAAGGTGAAGATAAAAAAAATACCTATCAGGTACTGTGCTTATTACCTGAGTCATGAAATAATCTGTACACCAAACGCCTGTGACGTGCAATTTATCTATATAATAAACCTGCACATGCACCCTTGAACCTAAAAAGAACGTCAAAAAAAAAAAAAAGTTTTGGCATAAAAAAAGAATGTGATACATTCAATTCCATTTTCTCTTTAAAAAGAAGTATTTTCCCACAAGTAACGTTCATGGACGTGTATAGACCCTTGTAATTCCAGTGTATTTTTAGCTCTGTTAACACAGACCATAAAAGTCACTTTTCAAGTTTCTCAAGTTTCGTTTTGTTGTCTCAACTCTACTATTAAGTAATGCCCATTCCATCAGGCAGCAATGAGTTGAGATAACCAAAACATTTGTGCAACCTCAGGTACAGCTCTGCTATAGCTCAGAACTGTGTGCCAATTCTCTTTCATGCCAAATTCCCTAAAATACTACTTTCTTTTTACTTATTAACGGGAGAGAAAGGGTTTGGTTGAACAGTCATTACTTCTATTCGGAAACAGCTTTGCATATTAAAAATAGTGAAGCCATGAAATCTGGGTGTCTTACCTATCTGGATAAAACCTTACAGATATTACAGTAGAGGACAATTCCACATTGTGTCAAAGGCTGAATCAGCCTTTTTTTTCTCTTGCACTCACCTCTTAGATCCTATTATGATGGAAATGTGTTGTGAATGAGCTCCAATTGCATCCAGACTTGAAAAGCTACTTCATAACTGCTTTTAATCTATTTAAAAGTAGAACACCAGATAAGAGTTTCTATCTCCTATATGGAAATATAAATTATTAATAAGAAAAGAGTAGTTATTCCCAAATTCCTTTTTTTCACATGAAATTATGAAATCATGCTTCTCTGAGTGTTCAAGAAAGAGGAGGCATGTCACTATAACAAAAGCACACCCCATTCCTCTTACTTGTATTAAAAACAAGTCAATTCAGAAATTATTTGTTGATGGCTTACAATTAAATGCCCAAATGTTATGCTTAGCGAACATTAAGTCAGCTGTAATAGGCTGACAATTTATTTCATTTTCTATATATGTATTTTTAAACTCTAATAGTAGCCACATTTAATGTATTCACCATGAAGGATAAAAGTCTACAGTAATATATTGAAAAAATAATACTGCCTTTAAATTTCAGAGTAAGGATTAAAAAGAACAAAGCTATATAACAGAGATTTGGATTGTGCTTTTCCTGAAAGTACTGAATATATCATTAGCACTTGTTAAACATTTACTTCTCTTGGAAGTAACCTATGCTTTTTCTCCTCTCATAAATTCAATAGAAATTATTACTATAAAACCAATAAAGGCTTGTTTGTTTTCAGTGCGGGTGTTAGTTATCAACCAGGTGAGACCATTGACAGGTTTGGGAAACTCAATTTTGAAGCCAGTTTTTGCTCTTTGATTCTGTGAGTCACTTTTTAAAAACACATTGGGCTAGTGATACATTAAACTAAGTAATGGAGTATCTAAGGTCTCCAAGTCAATCGACCTACCTCTATCTTTTAATCACTGGAACATGGTTTTCCAGATTTTACAGTATCCAAAATAGCCCAGTACCAAGTAACACAGAGTACTCTTTCTTTGGCTGGGAATGTAGAGTCAATATTTCATAGCACAATGAAGGCTGGGCAAATTGGTAAAGAATTATTTATTGGGTAACAAAAAATGTAAGCAAACATTGTCAAGGTCTACCCTTGAAAATGTAGCTGAAATATCTTTACCTCTGCTCTTTTCTTTCCCCATCTGGAGAGTCTTATTGCATTGTTGAATATTGTTGCTAATGAGTTTTTAAATGAAAAACTCTAAATTAGGAAATTATTCCACCTTTCATTAAAAAATCATCAGGGCCCAGGCTCCTGCCCTGATAATTAAAGCCTAATATGGAATATTCATGATAGTTATAATTTCTTCATTACCTTTGCCTCTGAATCTCTGAGTGGCTATTGATATCTAAGGGTTGGCTTTTACTTAATTATGATGATCTTTCTAGTAACACTGCAATTTTTTTCCCGAAAGCTTGAGGCCTATAACTATTCATGAATCACTTCCCCTGCACATGAGATGCAGCCCAAAATGAATTATCCTGTTTCCTTTCATTAGGCCTTAATTTTAATAATTACTTTCTGCACAAATAAAATAAGAGAAGCAATGAAGCTGTCATTATTGATACAAGTCACATGTGTCTTTGATACAAGTTATTCTTGCCTACTCTCCTTGAAGTTTTCTGCAAATTTTGAATGAGATAGCTAGGATAGGATAGAACATAACTACAAATATTACCTGGAGAAGTAATAAACCGCACACTGATACATTTAAATTGCAGTGTCTTGTTTACAGTGGTTTTATGATGGCCCTTCTGTTATTTAATGTTCATGTGTCTAGTTCTATAACCAGATAGTAATAGTCTTTTGTTTGTTTGTTTGTTTGTTTGTTTGTTTTTGAGACAGTTTTACTCTTGTCACCCAGGCTGGAGTGCAATGGTACCATTTCTGCTCACTACAACCTCCAACTCCCGGGTTCAAGTGATTCTCCAGCCTCAGCCCCCCGAGTAGCTGGAATTACAGGTGCCCGTCACCAGGACCGGCTAATTTTTGTATTTGTGGTAGAGATGGGGTTTCACCATGTTGGCCAGGCTGGTCTTGAACTCCCGACTTCTGGTAATGATCCTGCCTTGGCCTCCCAAAGTGCTGGGATTACAGGTGTGAGCCACCGTGCCTGGTCCAGATAGTAATGCTCTTGAAGGAAGCTTCTAGGAAGAGTTCAAAAACCAGCTCATTCCTAAGATGCAGTCTGGGGGAATTGGAAAATAAAATGAGTTAGAACAGGTAGGCTGATATAAAGAAATGTAGCAAGACATGTTAATGCTCAAGCGTGTTTGAAGGGTTAGGCAGAAATTAAACTTCAGGATTCTCTGGAATACTATTCTTAAACATTGTTGTGGACATCTGGATAAGCATAAAAGGGCATATGTGCAGTCATGTACTTTGTAGCCCTGAGAAAATAATGCATTTCAAAGTTAAGTAGGTATGCTTTTTTTTTTTTTTAACCTCACTTATGTTTACTGGTTGCCAGAGGTACCAAAATCTACAGAAGTGTTGGTAAGCATAATAAATGATGTTTACTGGTTAAATTGTCAGATGTTTGTTTGTAGCAAAAAGGGAAGATTATTCATTGCATCTGTAAGTTATGTTACTTTTTCTTTAAAAAAAAAAGAGGAAACAGTATATCATATTAGATGATATACAATTATTGTAACAATATCAAAATCAGAGTTCTTTTGGAACCAAGGCTACTGAACATGATGAATGGAAGTGATGTTCTAAAGATTCGATTCTTTGTCATTTTTCATTTCATAAATATTTTATGACACCTGAAATTCATGGTAATGAGCATTAAGCATCTTGCTTGAACCTCCTGAAAATGGAATGCATATGTCTGTCAGACAGTGAGATAAGGATAAAATTAAGGAAAATATGATATAGACTTTCAGATTCTCCAAGACCGTAGTATTATCTGAAGTTTCTTCCTAATGATGGAATTAAATTTACCAGGTAATGCAAAAGCTGATGAGATGAGAGAGTGTTCTGCTGCCTTTGTAGTTCCTTCTAATTGTCTGTGTTAACCCTGTGGCAGGCAATTAGTACAAAGGAATTGGAGAACATGAAATGCCCCATTAATTACTAATATATAGATCTGGTTCTAGGACACAGAGTGTGGGTGGAGTACCTCTTGCAAGTGCTTGCCTCCCCTCTTGAGCACATCAGTGCAGGGCTTTATTGCTGAGGGGCACAAAGACTCATCATCTGGGATTCAATCCTCATAAGCAGCTAGGGAAAGGGGATGGGTGGTAAGAGGACAAAGACTGTTGTAAGTATAAAGCAGGAGGAGAATATGTTTCCATCTCTGCAATCATCGCCTTTAGAGTTTCCATGAACATTGAACCAAAATTCCCCATGAGAGTAGCAGCTAGTTTCTGGTGGCCAGATGCCTGGCCACAGTTGCTTTCTTTGATGCCCACTCTGTGCTTATGTGACCAATACACATGAAAACATTATTCCATCTTAATTCTGTGCCCGGGTTTATTCTAGATTTTAGGATTATAGGAGAAAAACAATTCAATTTTGTATTGAAGAGCTCTGGAGTCAGGCAAACCTCTTAAAACACCTCAGTTACCGACTACTGTTGTGAATGTGAACAAATTAATATCTTTTCCATACTTCATTTTTACCTAAAAATGTGTGCAAGAATAGAACCTATTTTAAAATGCAGAGAGTGTTAAATAATTCACATAAATCACTTAGTGAAGTGTGATTAATGTTTACATATTGGCAAATGTTGTTAATATTGTTTCAGTGAGTTCTCACACACTATGTCAGGCACTATACTAAGTGCCGGATTTTACAAATGCATGTATCCTGGCCTCTCTGCTTACCTGGGATAGCAACCAGGGTCAAAATGCTTCTATGTAGAATGAATTTCCTCCTGTTTTGCAGCTGGTTGCACCTGTAAGTCTTTTCTCTGATGACGAGCCCCTAAGTCTAAAGGGTCTCATCAGTGAGGTCATTACTGAGTGTCTTGACCTGAGAGACTCTCCTGGCTACCTAGAAACTTTCAGTGTGTCTGTGCTCAGGAATAACCTTATCTACTAAGTGAATAAAGGATGCTGCCATTTACTCAGCAGTTCTATTGACCAGACTGTGAGGAGACATCTACATTTACTGTAGACATCCTTCCCTCTAAGATGTGTCATCTAATTTTAGGACACTTAAAACGTGGCACGTAGACATTTAAATTACAATAACACAAGAAACCAAAGAAAGAAGAAAAAGCTGGATGAGGAATACTGTGGAGTTTGCAATCATTCAGCCTCCTTTTGACTCGATTGTGCATTAGTATTAAGGGGTGGGGTTTTTCAATTCTCTTGATTCCTTAGCTCCTTGCTCTGCTATTAATACATGGTTTGAAGTACATAATTTAATGACCCTTAACTTCAGTATCTTTGTCAGTGCAAGGGAGTTAATCACAACTCCTCCACTTAAGGTTATTGCAAGGTTATGTGCCATATCTGGTATCAGCGCAGTGTCTCATGTATAATTGGCTCTCAACAAATGGCACCAATTAGAACAACCCTAAGTGAATAGATTGAGGGCTTGTAAGTGTGTTCTTTTCCTCCGCAAAAGAGAGGTTAAAATGGCCAACAGCATAATTTTCAGGTACTTGTAGACTGATTTTGATGAAGGGTCCAGATGTCTTCTATTGTACAGTTTTCATGAAGCATCTCTGTTAAAGGTCACCAGGCCTTGATACCCCAAAACTGTTTTCTTTCTTTCTCTTCCATTTTTATTCTTATTGGAACCAAATTCCAAAAATGAAGATATTTTGCTTTTCAATAATTTTTAACTATTTCTGTCATGTAAAGCACCATCTTAAAATAAATGAAGTGAACATTACTGAAAACTAGTTATGTAGCTAAGTAGACAAATATATATATACACATATATATATATACACACACATATATATATATATATATATATATATATATAAGTTCCCCCATGCTTTATGTCATCTTTATGTGATGAAACAGTGAGTGAGACTATATGATGAAATGAGTAAAAAGAGAGGGAAAATTGTTCTGCAATTGTACTAAGCACATGATGGTACAAGTAAGTATTCATATGAAACCTCTTTTCATATTGTTTATAAAACAAATAAAATTTCCTCAACAGAAAATCTTTTCTTGTTGTTGAAGTTTTGCCTTCTTTTAAGATTTATGAAATTACTGCTCCATGATAGAGAAGCCAGGGGTGCACCAGGCTAGTTATGTTCTTGGTTTCAGTCCAGAACAGACATTATTGTAACTTGTTGGTGAGTTTAGTGGACTGCTAAATCAAGAATTTCCTAAAACAAACTCAATTTTTCCCAACTTTTGCCAAAGCATCAGGTTACAGAAGAGAGTACTTAAGGTTATGAAACATTGGATAAAACATTATAAGCTTCAGTTTTCAGTTGAAGCAAAGCTAATTTGATTTAAAATGAGCAAAGTTTTAGCTTTACCCTTGGATTCTGTAAAATAATACACCTTATGTGGAAAAGTCCAAATTTATTTTTTTTAAAACGTGTCTTGAATTGAGGTGAAATGGTGAGAAATATGGGTGTTTTCATCTGTTTTTGTGTTTCTCATAAAGACATACCCAAGACTGGGCAATTTACAAAAGAAAGAGGTTTATTGGACTTACAGTTCCACATAGTTGGGGAGGCCTCACAATCATGACTGAAGGCAAAGAGGAACAAGTCACATCTTACGTTGATGGCAGCAAGCAAAGAGAAAGAGAGAGCTTGTGCAGGGAAATTCCCGTTTTTAAAATCATCAGATCTCATGAGACTTATTCACTATCATGAGAACAGCATAGGAAAGACCCGCCCCCATGATTCAACCATCTCCCACCAGGTCCCTCCCACAACACATGGGAATTATGGGAGCTACAGGATGAGATTTGGATGATGACACAAAGCCAAACCATATCAGTGGGGAAATCATCTGTTGGTGCCAAAATGGCATGGGTAAATGTGGGTTTCTTATTTACAGCCCTGGCTTTTAAATGTCAAGCAGTTCCACGATTATTTACCTGGTGAACCATTAATTTCTTAACTTCCTTTGGAGTCCCATTATAAGCTGCTATTTATATGATATTATGTTATGTGTATTATATTATATTGAATTATATGAAAGTCGTCACTGGTGATGAGAACTGATCAATGGAATCTGTTGCAATGAAAACGATTTGTAATATGAAAGTATCATGTTCTTACTTTGAATGACCACCTCTTCTACTAATCAATTTCTATTGATATTTTCAGACCCAGTTCTAATGCTTACCTTCTGATGGTTTTCATAGTTATTCTCACTGTCAGTGACTTTAATTAGTGGTAGACTCTATGATTATAACCTGAGACCTTGATTTTGTGCTACTTGTAGTTCTTGCTTGGGATATCATGATTAACCATTTGTCCTCCCAACTGAACCGAAAACTGCTCAATACTAGAGACAGTGATGTCACAAGGCAATCAAAATAGGCTTCAAGTAAAGACCAGACATCTTTGGGACTGTCTGAAGAACACTTTCTTTTCTATAAAATTGCATGTAAATAAAGGATATGATCTAATCTATAGGCCATGGTTATATTTGGCTGAAATATTGATAACTGACCTCAAGATGTTTGCTTCATTGGTGCCCCTCACAGTAACCAAGGGAATTAGGCTTATATTAAAAAGAGCAAATATAACGTCTACAGAACGAAGCAACAGTAAGGAAAACAGAACTGGGTGATGAGGTAATGTGAGAATATTTGTGGTGTAAGTTGGGGAACCTAGAAAGCCGTGAGAAGGGAGACCAATAGCTACAATCTGAGGGAGAATCACACGTCTCCCAACCTGTGACAGGGGCTGCTAACGTCCACTTCTGTGAGGTTCCCAAGAGAGAGAACATGTTCTGTGGCAGATAAGAGATAATTGTATGCACAGCACGGAATCTGTCCTTGGCTATGTTCCTGGTCTGTCCCCTACACAAGCCATGCTTAAATTTAATATTAGTATTAGTCAATTTTCACACTGCTGTAAAGATGCTCCCTGACACGGGGTAATTTATAACGGAAAGAAGTTTAATGGATTCACAGTTCCGCATAGCTGGGGAAGCCTCAGGAAACTTACAATCATGGCGGAAGGTGAAGGAGAAGCAAGCACCTTCTTTATGAAGTGGCAAGAGAGAGAGAGAGCAGGGGAAACTGACATTTTTAAAAACCATTGGATCTCCTGATAACTTCGTCACTATTATGAGAACAGCATGGGGGAAACTGCCTCCATGATCCAGTCACTTCCCACCAGGTCCCTCCCTTGACATGTGGGGATTACAATTCTAGAAGAGATTTGTGAGGCCTCCCCAACTATGTGGAACTGTAAGTCCAAACCAAATCAATATGGAATGGAGGTTTCCAAATGAAAAACAAAACAAAACACCAAAAGGAATGATTGTAATGAAATCTGTGAAATGCTTTGGGACTTAAACAGCATTTCTTGAGTGCCCCACTCACTGTGACCCAAAAGGAGAGAGATCTTTCCCTTTTCATCGTGATAGAATCTACAGTTGAGGCAGATACAGAGGACAGGACTGTTCCTGAGGGAAACAGCAGCGCCTGGGGGGCACGTGGTTACCCATCAGAAGTCTCTGCGTACTTAGGAATTCCATTGAGCAGTAACAGGGGATCCAGCAGGAAACTGGCTTGTTGTGAGCACACGCTATTTACCTCTGTGAGGATCCCAGATACTTTTGGCCAGGACAGGAAAAGGGCTTTCTAGAGGACTGGAAATCAGAGTCAGTGAAAGTGACTTTATTATTAATATTGTGACTTGCATGCATCACCACCTGTTAAAGGATAGTCTTGGATTTCAGTGTTAATATTTTGGGCAAATCTCTCCAACTATAGAAAAAGAATCAGAATTCGGGATATAAAACTCTTCTCTGAGGTGGACTTATTTATGACTTTTGAGAATGATGTCAGTGAACATTGGGTTGACTCAAAGTTCTTATTGTAGAAATTAATAGTTAATTCTTCTATATATACCAGAAATCCTTCAGAGAGGATAATTCTTCCTTTGGACAAATATTTTAAACATTGATAGTACTCAGGTAATCATTATGAAGTGTGTAATGAACACATTGAGAGTTTTTTAAAAAAATTTAATGTAACGTCTTCTGAACAAGGAAGGGATGTGAAACTAAGGGATATAATTGCTCCATGGAAAACACTCTTGTTTCTTAAGTGTGAAATTTATATCAGGGACAGAAGTTTATTAGAAGCTTTGCCATAAGCCCAGAGATTGAACTCTTAATATTTTAGAATAAACAAAATTCTAGAATTAATTTTGGGCATTCACTGAAAATGGTAGAATTGCAGTTCTCACTGATGCCTTCAGGAATCCTGCATGGTCCTCCCTGCCTTCTCAAAGGCAATTTGTCTTTCCAGAAGTACACGTGATTGAAACTATACATCAAAAGAGCTAGAGGTCTGGGTCCTCTTTAGCCAATCATATTTGTATCAACATTTTCACCATCACTGGTGTCATGAACATCTCACTAAGTGATAAGTATATGCCAGGCACTATGCTAAATGATCTACTTATAGATTTATTTGATTCTCTTTAAACAGACCAATGAATCAAGTAGTTTTAATCCCATTTCTCACTTCTTCTAATGAGAAGACAAGAAATAAGTAATATGTTCAAATTCACAGAGATGATAAGTGGCAGAACTAGAACCTGAACTCCAGTGATCTGAACAGAGCAGTGCCTTATCCATGAGGGCTTTTACTCGACCCCCCAACTGCTCCTGATTATGTAAAGTCAGGTGCCCTTTATCTCTGCCTGAGAGAAAAGATGGAGTTCATCCTTCTTGCTCTATGTTGTCTAGATAAGGAATCTTACTTGTCTCCCAAAGAGATTTGTAACCAAGCTGTTTATGGAGTGAACTTAACTGAGAAAAATAGTAGTCAGCCAAAACGTTTGTCTCCATTTGCAAAATGATCAAACATCTGCCTCAATCTAACTGAAAAACTAAGTTGCCTGTTATTTGAGGGAGAGTATTGAGTCCTTTCATCTTGGGTTGAATATCAGTATTCTGTTTCTTTATCTTTCCCACCTTTGTTTCTATTCACCAATTTGAAGGAAAATCTATCTTCTTCAATAACCATCACCTTCTCCACTAACCCTCCCATTCTTAGCTATCATTGTTTTTCAGAACCTAGCAGCCATGTTGATTTGATGAATTGAACTTGCAATTCTACCCCAGGAACTATTTAATTAGTTTTTTTCATCACAATCTCAAACTCAGAATCACCCATATGCAGCATCCCCCGCTCTGTCTCACTCCCTCTCTATTTCCATCCTTCCTTCCTTTTGTTACTTCCTTCCTCCTAAATGGAAGGTATGTGTTAGGCATTGTGATAGAAACTAAGGTTTTGATAAATAGGAAGTGATATTCTTTGCATCTGACAATCTAATATAAAAAGATTGACAAGGAAACCCGTTGTTGTAATGCAGCAACGAAATCCTGTAATAGGAGCTCAGAAGGTCTAGAAGCAATGGAATCTTAGTAAACCAGATTTTGGGGGTGGGGAGCAACTTCTATGTAGTGTTTGCCAATTTCCAAGTTGTGAATAATCCTGACCTAGAAGATTTCACGGTACCTAAATCATGTAGAATTATGTACCTAAAAGAGATATGCACATTTGCTCTAATAAGCTGGTATGAGTCACCTCCGACTCACTACCGGCTATAAGCAATTAATCTTTCATGGGTGTCAGAAGAAGCTGTCACATTGAAGTTGACATTTGATTTCTTTCTTGAATTATGAGTGGTTATCTTCCAGGCAGATAAGGGGAAATAAAGCATTTCAGGCAGAGAACAGCAATGCAAAGGAATGAAGTTGAGACCTGATAGTAGACTAATACAATAGTCAACATAAGACATGATGAAGGGAGTAGAAAAGAAAGGTAAAATTAAAGAGACCTTTTCAAGATAGAATCAACAGGAATTGGTATTCAATACTGTGAGAGGCTAAAAAACTTATAGATAACCGTTCCTTATACCTCTATCTGGGGAAAATGGGTGAATGTACCATTAAATGAGACAAATCACACAAGGAAATGAAAAGAGACTTGGGAGTGAAACAGAACTAAAATTCAACCAGTAAGTAGCAATTCTGTTGCAGCAATTATTTATTAATGTGTATTCAGTTGAGAAATTGGGCATCTATTATGTTAGTAACCGTGTTATGTAAGTTGTCCATGTTTTGAATACCATCTTGGTTAATAATAATAGGCCAAATTTGGATTACTGATTAAGTTGGAGATTTCTATTGAGCATTGACGCAAATATATTTTGACCATATTTGAAAATATTTGATGTAGAGTTTGCAAATGAGGTAAAAATCTTAGTCGATATATTTTGACAAATGTGGTTGGAATCATTTTTGTAAATTGTCTGCTTCAAAAAGTATAGATTTCTGCCTCGTGGACATTTACCTTCCTCACTTTCAAATTTCCACTGCATGTGCTTCTCATCTTCAGCCTCGTTAGTTCACCTAGAATCTTTTGACTTTACTCACCTCAAACTGGATCCCAGGGTCAATTTCAAACTTCAAACTGGATCCTAGGGTCAATATGTTTCTATTTTGTTTGTTTTGTTTTAAAATCTCATACCATCTCAAATTCTTCCGTTCTCAACCTACCAATATTTCTGTCCCACTCTAATACCTACTCCTATTTTTTCCATTTTGGTCATCCAAGACTGTTATAAAAATTATCACAGACTAGATGACTTAAACAACATTTATTCCTTACAGTTCTGGAGGTTGAGAAGTCTATGATCAAGGTGCCTAAAGACTTGGTTCTGGTTTGAAGATGGCCTTCTCCTTGCAGATGGGTGTTCTTACATGACAGAGAATGGAGAGAGCAAACACAAGCTCTCATGTCTCTTTTTATAAGGGTACTAACCCTATTTATAAGGGCTTTATCATCATAACCTACTTGACTCCCAAAGGCATCACCCCATAATATTGGGGGTTACAATTGCAACATATGGATTCTGAGGGGACACAAATATTCAGTGCATAACACATCAAAATATGTATTCACAAAACTACCCTCTATCCAGTATGTCATCCTAAGTTTCTCCTGTCTCATCCTGCCCCTTTCCAATCAAATATAATTTTTGTTTATTCTGCCTCTTAATTAACTCTCATGCTTACAACCTTCAATCCTCCTTAATTCCTGCAGCCAATGCTTTAGTTTCACTCATTATTTCTCACTTTTCCTAGTGTAATATCTTTTAATCAGTACTTTGTACTAATAATCATACCCCCTCTATCCTCCACTTTTTTTTCACTCTATTCTTTCTAAAAAACTAATGGGACGATTTTTTTCACTTGTTTAAAATAATTCATCACTTTCATTAGAAAATTTGAAATTTTCTGCACTTACTGTTCCTCATGATCTCACATCTAGCTATGCCACCCATACCATGTGTAGACATATTATGTGAAATTCTCCTGAGTTATCTCAGCCTGGGCACATTTCACAACCACTGTAATTTCTTGCCCCATTTTTCTCACCAGCTGGTTAAACTTCACTCATCCATTAAGTTTCTATGCTTAAGTATTACTTTCCCATATAACAGAATGTATCTCTCTTCCATAACTTTATACATAATATTCTGATGGTCAATTCACTTTTCTTCCATGTCTCCTAAACTCATTGATGCCTGTATGTCCTTTTAGATCCTCTTTACTCATGTTTCTTATAAATGCATGATAAATTTACTAATTCAATATAGATTAATAAATGTATATTTACTGAACAGAACTAGGAAACACATACATATGTGTACATATGAATATAAAATACCCATAAATATATACAGAATAATTATATATATGAGCTTTTAAATTTTTTTCCAAGAGGCAAATAATTTCAAACATGACTAAGGTGCTACATTGCTACATGAAGCTATAAAATCATTTTTCATTATTTGATATCTACTTATGAGTTCATATTATTTTACTTTGGTGTCTCAATGCTGTCCAACCATCCTTTTATTTCTTTCTTAATTTTTTTCTTTTATTATAATGGATGTTACAAATGTCCTCCTGTCTTCTGCAGTCATCAGTTCCACTTTCGAATCTTTCATTCTCACAAAATAACCTCAATTCCTTTTTTTCCGAAATTGAGTTCCAACAATATGATTCTTCATGTTTGGTGTCTCAAACTGCTTCTTCTGTGTCTTTATCCACCTGATAAACATTTTTATGTGTGCTTCTCATCTTGTTTACTTCTGACTTCCCTAAAGCCTGGCTCCCACATTTGTCAACATTCTCTCTTATATCTTCATAACTCCATTTTTATTAGCTCTTTCCACACACCTGTGAATAAACTTGACCTTGCTCTCCTAGTAGAGATTTTTTTTCAATTGGATATATCCTTAAACGATTCTTTCAGCTTTCCTTTTTCCTGCAATGTATACTTTTTAAGAGTTTTCTAAACTATATTCCCCTTTCTTCATTCGACATTAATTTCTCAGTTATTTTGACGCTAGCTTTTATTCCCACTCTTCCGTGTTAATTTATTTCTTGAGGGTCACACTGTGTGCCTAAAGACAAACTCTGGAAACTTTTATCAGCGGGAATGTTGATTAAACTCTGTGCACCTGGCTCTCTTCAGACTTGCTCTATGTGAACATTTTACCACCTTCTTACTTGCTCACTGCTTCTGCATCTCATTCTGCAGCTTCTTTTCAAATCCTAATTCCATAAGGATGTCCCAAAATGCTTCTGTTGGCCCCCTTTTATGGTAATTTAGCTAAGATTTTTGGATGCTCTATGTCTTTTTGAATATTTAGTGTTAGAAATTTAACTTTAGCCAATCTAGTGGAGGTGCAGTAAAAATACTTTGTGTTTTTGATTTGCATTTCACTGATGACTAATGATGCCGAGTATATTTTCATGCACTTATTTACCAGTTTTATAGAGGAATATGTAAATATTCTTCTTTGAAATGTCTACTCAAGTATTTCGTTCTTGTCTTCTTGAGTTGTTTTTCTTTGTCGATATGTTTGAGTACACTGTATATATTCTGAATGGCAGCTTTTGACCAATGTATATCTTTCTATCTAGAGCTTTGCCTATTCACTTTTAATCGTGTCTTTTGAAAAGCTGAAGTTTTAATTTTGAGGAAATCCCATTTATCATTTTTATTTAAATTTCTGATAGTCCTTTTAGTGTCCTGTTAAATGAATATTTTCCTATTTCAGTGTTGTAAAGTTAGTTTTATATATTGTCTTCTGGAAGTTGAAAATGTTGGTAGTTATATTTATGTCTATGATCCATCACATATTAATTTTGTAGTTAATTTGAAGTAGTGATTGAGATTTATTTTTATCTATATGGATATTCAGTTATTCCAGTACCATATGTTAAAAGATACTATCCTTTTTAAATAATTTGGGATCTTTGTAGATCAAACCACAGTACACGCATGGTTTTATACCTGAACTCCCTATGGTGTTCCATTGATCTGTTTTTATTCTTGCATTACTACCAAAACCTATTTTGATTACTGTCACATTACAGGAATCTTGAAATCAGATAGTTTGAATCCTCCAAATTTGTTACTTTGTCAGGTTTAATTTGGTAGTTCTAGGTCCTTTACATCTCCATATAGATTTTAGAGCAAACTTGTCAATTTTTTCCAAATGAAAAACCTGCTAGGATTTTGAATGAGATTGAGTTGAATTTTGAAATCAGGAAAAAAACCTGACATCTTAAAAATATAGACTCCTTCACTGTATTTACATGAATTATCTCTCAACTTATTTCTATCTACTTTGTATTTTAGCAATGTTTTTTCTCCAGTGTATGGCTCCTGCATATCTTTTATTACAATTATTCCTAAATATTCATGTTTTCTAAGTGACAACATACATTTCCATTTACTATTCCAATTTAAATACTAGTCTACAGAGATAAATTTATATTGATTGGCAACTTTATTTTCTGTCACTTTACTGAATTTACTTAAGTTGTAATATGTTTTGTAGTGTTTTTCACATATGTAATTGTATCAGAAAAGTATATTTTTACTTGTTTTATTTCTACCTGTATTCTTTTTGTCTTGCTAAAGATAAGCCCTTCACATAATGTTAACACGATATGATAAAAGTAGACATCCTTGCTTCATCTCCAATCACATAAAAATTCTGTATTTTACCGTTAAATATTTATTAGCTCTAAGAACTTTTATATTCCTGCCTTATAAGTTTGAGGAAATTTTATTTCTAGTTTGCAGAGATTATTATAAAAGTATTGGCATTGTGAAATGCCTTTTCTACATTATGGATTATTGATTATATTTTTATGTAGCTTATATTTTATTAATGTGGAAAATTATACTTATTTAATTATAAATGTAAATAGAGTCTTGCATTCTTGGGATAAACTTTGCTTACGATATGTTTCTTTTGATTTGTTACTATTTTGTTAAGAATTCTGCATATATATTCATGATGAATATTAATTTGTATTTTTATTTTCTTGTGATCTTGTCTAGTTTTGGTATTAGAATTATTCAATTATTCTGTTCTTATAAAACGTGCAAGAAATTCTCCTTTTTATTCTATTTTCTGGTTGGAAAACAGTATTGACATTATTTCTTCTTCAAACGTTTACTACAAAATTCTGGTGAAGCTACCTGTGCCCGGAAATGTAATTGTGGGAAGCTTTTTGAATACAAACTCATTTTCTTTAATAAGTATCACACTATTTAGATTGCATATTTTCTGTATCAATTTTGAAATGAAGAGTTAGAGAGTATATCCGAGTTTCCCAAATCATTGCAGCTGACAAAACACAATGAAATTTTAAGATGAGCAAAAATTAGGCATTTTACAAATGAAGATAATATTAAGATGTGTTGGCTGGGTGCGGTGGCTCATGCCTGTAATCCCAGCACTTTGGGAGGCCAAGAGGGGTGAATCACAAGGACAGGAGTTCGAGACCAGCCTGGCCAATATGGTGAAAGCCCGTCTCTACTAAAAGTAGAAAAATTAAATGGGCGTGGTGACACACACCTGTAATCCCAGCTACTAGGGAGGCTGAGGCAGGAGAATCGCTTGAACTCGGGAGGCGGAGGTTGTGGTGAACCGACATCGCGCCACTGCACTCTAGCCTGGGCGACAAAGCGAGACTCTGTCTCAAAAAAAAAAAAAAAAAAAAAAAAAAATTGTGTTTATTTGGAAAGACTTTATTATGCCAGCGAGAAGCGAATACAGAGTGAAACATGAAAATCCCCACGGGTATTACAGATAATCAATCACTGATGGCTCCCCACTTTGAACTCACCTTAGTGTAGATGTCAAGAAGCATCCAAGCTGCCTGTTGAGGCTTCAGCTGAGGCTGACCTTCCCACCAGGCTAACCTGCAAGTGAGCACATGCATATGGTTGAGATATCAGTCATATATCAGACAGTTAAACAGCAGAGAAGTGAAAAGAGAGGTTTAATGCACATAACCCTCTTTCAATAACCGAAGTGCTTGACCAAATGATGTCACCTTACTTGTGTTTATCAACACCTCTTTTAGCAAGAAGTCATTCTCCAACTGCTAACATAATCTGACAGCAGTCCCTAATTATTTTTCTATGTTTATTTATACTTGAAAAACAAATTTCAAATGTAATGCAGACACGATTCTTAGCAGTAATTTGGAAGACACAACAAAGAAAAAATAAAACAAAATGAAACTTCAAAAGCGTACTTTTAGAGTTAAACCTAGAATATTTATTTAATAAAATAATGTGTACATAATTTATAATTACTATTACACTATATTTATATCATATATTTATTTATATTTAATAAGTTATGAACTTTTAAAATTCAATAAATACTTTCTTTTAAATATCTAACTAGTACAGTTTTATGCCATCTTGGAGCTATACTAGAATTTGTTCAGACATTACTTGCTTTGATTTTGAGTTGCATGCAATATTTGTATGTGATTCTCTGGCAGATTTTTTGAGTCTTTGAATAGATTCCAATAAATTGAAATAATAAGTTAACTGATATAGATTTTGTTAAGAGTATTGACAAAATATTTTTAATTTATTTTTATAGAGCAATAAGAACACTTAAATTCCCACCATGAATATGTGAAAGTGCCAATTTTGTTGCACAATTGCAACCAATTTTTTAATCCATGAGTATTTGCTAGATAAAATATTTCATTGTTTTATTCATTTTAGTGTCTGTAACATAAAACTTAACATTTTGACATATATTTTTCAGTCATATATACTTTTTTCTGTAAATCTCATTATTCTTTATTCCTACTTACCTATCAGGGTTTTAGTACGAATCTTGATGAAATATAAGTCCTGTACAGAATAATACTCCATTTTGTCTGTAATGTTTTGGCAAAGATTCTCCTTAGCTTTAGTAGCCTTTTAATTTAGTTTATGTGTTTTGAAATGGATGAGATTTTTATTGTTTTATGCAGTTAAATTTTTAAAATTTTCTTCTGGCTTATTTAATTGCATGTAATTTTGGAAATCCCTTTTAATATTTATAAAAATATTCACTTATAGGCTGTGAATGTTTTGCAGTTCTTTTTAATGCATGAAATTTAAATCAGCTGGAATTAATTTTGCACCCTTAAGCCTTGCTATGAAGAGATTCACCTTTTCATCTCTGCTCCATCTTCTAATGAAGCCAGCCTTGCAGAAGGTAATGAAGTTGGTCAGTGTATCTTGCATTCTTTCTTTTATTACTCCAAAAATACTACTTATGTGAGTTGGGCTATCTCAAGCCCAGTTATTGGAACTTCTCAGCACTCATTTCCAGCTCTTAAACAGAGAACTCCAATTAGTTGCTATGCATACTTCCATAGTACAAGATAAAGAAGGTAAACATGTTATGGGGTGTCAGAGACAAGGGAAAGAAAGAAAAAGGCAGCAGTAGTGAGGGAATCATAGAAAATTTATTTTCAAACTACTAGAAACAAAAAAAATGATTAAAAGAAACATTCCTTTAGGCATCAAAAGATGACTTTTGAGCTTTGAGCTTCTTTCGTAGAATGTTTAGGGCATTTCCCAAAAATGCACTATATTCAACCTAAATATCATCATTATGAAATTGTCATCAAATGAAGAACATGGGCTATTTTGTAGAATAACTGACCCAGAGTCATAAAAAGATTCAATATCATGAGGAATATGATCTAGTCAACATTGGATGGGTAGACTAATGAGACATAACAGCCAAAGTAATTTTATGAATTTTTCCTGAAGCCTGAATTTAAAAAGAAAAAATGAGTATGCTTTTTCAAATAATTGGAGATGAAAAATAGATATGGTATTTTAAAAATTAGTTGAATGAATGCTAATCTTTTCATGTATATCAGTGGTGTGGTTTATTGGGCAAATATCCTTGATATTGAGAAATCGATTCTCCAGTATACTTATAATTAAGAAGCACATTTCGAAGTGTTACTATGGGTGCACTCTACCTTCAAATGGTTTGGTAAATGGACTGTGTGTGTGTGTGTGTAGGATATGCATGTTTACATGTGTGTAATGAAAGAAACAGCAGTTAGTGAATATGAGTGTTTATTTTAGTCATTTTTTGTTTCCATTAATTTGAAAAGTTTCTGAATACATTAAATGCATACATACATACATACATACATAAAGGTAATAGTAGTTCCTACTTCACAGACTTATTGTGAGTACTAAATGCGCTATTTCATGTAAAGAGCTGACTACTACTATGTTTTATAAATTATTACTATTTAATGCATGTTAAGTAATACTAAGTCACAGAGAATCTTGGGATGAGAATATTGAGAATACACTTTCCAGTGTTAATAATAATAATAAATGTGCAATTATTCAGGTATTTGCATTCTTTCTTTTATTACTCCAAATATATTAGTTGTGCTTCTCCTATGTTCCTGCCTATGTTTTCTCAAGCAGTCCTGCCATCTGTTGTCCTAGTGTATGCTTCAATGCTTCAAATAGAAGTAACGTACTACCTTTTATTTTCGTCCTCTTTTTACAAACCCATGTTTCATGCCATTTTAAGTCCGCTTTATTTCATGAAGTTTCTTTAGAGCATCCTGATCTCAATTGAGATTTTTTTCCCTGAATTCCTACAAATTGACTTATTGCTTCTATTACTGCTCTGGGAATTCAGATGTAGATGTGAAACTATTGATTTCTTTGCCTCTTACTCTAAAATACTTT
The DNA here is from genome assembly GCF_002776525.5 of Piliocolobus tephrosceles. Lineage (NCBI taxonomy): Eukaryota > Metazoa > Chordata > Mammalia > Primates > Cercopithecidae > Piliocolobus > Piliocolobus tephrosceles. The sequence goes on from NC_045442.1 coordinate 25,840,863, forward strand.
ACAGCATAAAGTGTCCATTTCTAGTAGGAGTTTTGGAGAATAAAGAAAACACCTTCTTAAGAAAAGAAGAATATTCTATATTATGGCTGGAGCTAATCTTTCAGATGGTGCCTAATTGTGAAAGTTGAGTTGTCCCAAAAGTCTGAAACTTAAAGTGAGAAAAATTATATGCCTTTGAAGATTTCTTCAATTGTACTATACAACCCAAGTACAAAGAAGAACTGGATTTCTCTGTGCATTTTAATTCTGACATTCACTACCTACTTCCTAAATACAAAGAATTTTCTGTAATAAAAATTGGACCCATATTAGGATTAATGCAGATAAGATTTCCTCAAATGCAATACCAATCATAATCCCTTCAATTTAACTTTCTACTGTCATGGGATTTTCAAGGAAATAAATTTAATTTTTCTTGAAGTCAAATGTATTAATAGTTAATAAAAACAAAGTCCAATGATAGTGTTAGCAAAAAATAAGAAATGTATGTAAAGCCCTTCTATATTTGAATTAAATGCCTGAATTGGGCAGCATTAACTCCTAGACATTAAATATGACGTGGGTGAGAAGAAATATTTCAGGAAAAAGAAAATATTTGCTTGTTGAGCTAAAATGATGAATGGATCTATATTATAAAAACAGACCACAGGCTTATTATCAGAAAGATTGTCTTTCCAGTTATTAGTAGAATGCAGATGTACATTAACAATGGTATAGGAAAGTCAGATACATTTAGTATGTGTTATCTACTACAAGACAAATAAAGGCTATGATATATAGTGGACATATTTTTTAAAAAATCTTTACTCCTTTGCATTCGAATCCTTCAATATTCTATTTGGTTTATTTTTCTTCATTTCCAAGCTGGGTCTCTTCAATCAGATTATTCCAAATTCCTGGCTATTGTATCTCATCCAGATTTTGGTGTAGAAGATGAGTCAGTCCATTGAGAGTTGTCTCTGAGACCTTATTACTCAGATGGTTGAATTAACTAGGATGGGTAGGATATACCACAACAACAAATAAACACCAGCATCTTACTAGCCTAAAAATATATAGACATATTTATAGATCAAGGGAAGTCCAATTTGGGTTGGGTCATACTCCTGCTTATCAGTTGGTCACATGAAATATATGGCTTCTAAAGTCACTGCACCTGAGGGTGAAAGAAATGGAAGACTTAGAAATAAATATTTTTAAGAGACAGGACTATTTGTGACTTAGACCATTTCCTCCTACCACTCATTGACTAGAGGTCAATAATTTGACTTCAGCAATATGAAAATAAGGCTAAACAAATGGGTCTTCCTATATGTCCAGGAGGAAGAATAGGATGACAAAAATGTCTCTGGGTTAGTCTTCTTTCTATAGAAGTTAATAGTCCCATAAACTATGAGCCTTGAGTAATCGGGGTCCATTTCTTTTACACTCAGTATTTTAAAAAGAACTTTATTAGAATTAAATCAAACAGAGGCATTTTACCGATTATTTCAGGGAGGTATCTGGATGAAGACTTGCACATGACCTCATAAAACCTTTTTTTCCTTTTCTTAAGTACTGTTTGAGTTGAATTTCTCCATTTTAAAACCAAGAGTCATCACTAATTTAGACCTTTTAGACTACCCAGACCAATGCTTTATAAAATTAACACCGTTAATCAATTAATCAACTGGTGCATCAATTGGAAAGAATTTATTTTTCACGTCCTTAACATTATAGTGCACCTGGCAAACTTCTAATCATCTGTCAAACTTTGTTCCGGTGTCACTGCTTAATGAAGTGTCTTCATTCCATTCTGTACACAGCTCCATTAATTCACTTAATTCTCATGGGCAGCATGGCATAAAATATAAAACCATAAGCACTGAAATTAGAATCACTAGGTTTAAATCCTGGCCTTGCTAATTACCAGCTTTGTAACATTGGGCATTATGTATAATCTCTTTTTTCCTCAGTATCCCCAACTGCAAAATGGGGATAAAATATTAAGTTATCTTAAAAAATAGAAGAATTAATAAATAGAAAACTATAGAATAGTGACAGTCATTAGGCAAGATTAGATATTTTATTGCTATTTTTATTTTTACTAGACTGTGAACTCAAAAACAAATGCATGATTATTTACTATTTTCTTCAATACCCAGAGCATGCTTAGTATAAGTGAGCACTCACTAAATATTAGTTGAATGTGTTGCACTAGTAATAACAGTAGTAAGATAATTATAATAACACCTAGCATTATTAAGCACCTAGGATGTGCTAAGCATTGTTCTAAGTGTTTTCCATGCATTAACTTATATAATGAGTAAGCTGAGAAAATAGTCTATCACTGAGGATAATTAATACTTGCTATTATTATTTAAAATACTAAAGAATTTCAATGGCTTAAAAAAGAAGAGTTTATTTCTCATTGGGACAAAATTTAACTTTGATGTTGCTAGTTTCAGAGATTTCCTGGGTAGAACTTCCAACAGTACTCACTCAGGGTTCTAGATTTTCTTCTTCCTAGTGCACATCTTTTATAAGGCCTTCTGAAGTTACCTTGAAAGGAACAGAGAAAAGAATCATAAAATGAATTTGCTTTGTTGTTTAATTAGAAACAGGACTAGAAGTATGTCTATTCCTTCCACAACTGTTCTATTGGCCAAAACTTGACACAAGATTGTGCAAAATGAAAAGACCTCCTTTGTGATCATGAGTAAAATTAAATCACTTGATAAAAAGTAGATTTTAAAGATCTATTGACGGGAGTGAAGATTAAAATCCAAAACAAATGAAAACAAAAGGCTGCTATTATTGGAAATTTCCACTGAAGAAACAATTAAGAGTGGCCTTGCAGGATGCAGACTAAGAAAAAGTAGAATTGGTGGAATGAAAGGAGAAAGCATTCCAGGTGAGAAGACAGGCACAGCTAAAGGTGTGGAGGGAAGACTCTACAGGAACAACTCCTGTTAAACAGCTGAGCACCGTGAAAAAACTCAGACTCAGTACATACAACGCTAGCAACAAACAAAGGTCATTAAAACCACGTAGCAATGAATGCATGCATCCTTCTTTCTAGAAAACCTTGACATGGAAATAAGCCTATTGCTGGTGGGAGATTGGGATTTACTCCACTGCACCTGGTTATCAGATAAACAGATTCTTTATACTTGAATTCAGTCCTTTTTCAAACTCCTACATCCACATAAGATGGTTGACTAATCTTGTTTAGAATGATGTTGTTGGCAACGTTTTCTGACACGTTCCACCTGTTGCATTGTACTCTGAATCCTGGTTGTTTTTGCACAGTTTAGTCTTGCCTCCTTACCAAGACTATATACCATTCAAAAATAGAGACTTGAATAAATTCAAAGTCCTAAGCACAGTGTAGCAGACATAATAGTTGTTTACATAACACTGGCTTATCTCTCAAGTCATGGGATGTTGTACAGATACCTGGCACTGCAGTTTTGTGCTCTGGACACAGGCTTCTAAACAGGAGCACAGCAAAATCCGCATATCTTATCTATATTTTTTATCTTTTCATCTTTTCTATTAGTCAGTGAAGGAACAAAAAGCTAAATTATGATATTCTGAGTCATGGAGCTCTCCTGGTCTCTGTAGTCCATTTTGTAAGGGATGAGGCAGAACTGAACGTTAATTAGTAAATTATTGATATCCACCCTGCCCTGTACATGCAACCACCAGTGACCTATATTTTGCTGAATATGTGATATTCTGATACATTAAGATACATTATTCTTTCACTCCTTCTGACACATTTTCAGGTTGGATGCCATGTTGTCTTGTGTGGGTGCCCAAGCTTGGCTTAAAATTCTAGTGCTTTCTCTCTTCCAAGGGCTGAGGCATTTGGAGAAGGTGTAACTGCTTCCTGGGAATGCATTTGCCAAGTGTTAGAAGTTAAATAAGCAGAGAAATTTAAATGACATGTCATGTAAAACTCAATTCAGATCCAACTGGGGTGTCTCCAAGAAGCATCTTTAAATATAAATTTCTAATCTATGTTAAAATTACATCTTAAATTAAATGCTTATGGAGATGAATGGATCGCTCTATGACTCAAAATCATTTACATGGACTGTTTCATGCTTAATCTGAAACATGTTTTCTCTAAGGTTCAAATGGGTAGGTTGACAGTCTTCTACTCTTCAGACAATTTCATCTTTAGGCATCTGAATTTTTCTTAAATCAAAATCTATATTGTCTCAAGTGGGCAAATGATGCGTCCAGCTGAAGGCATATGAATTGAGTTTAGGGTTCTCGTGATAAAAATATGAGATGCAAGCTGTGTGCAGTGGCTCACGTCTGTAATCTCAGCACTTCGGAAGGCCAAGGCGGGCAGATCACAATGTCAGGAGTTCGAGACCAGCCTGAATGACATGGTGAAACCCGTCTCTACTAAAAATACAAAAAAAAAAAAAAAAAATTAGCCGGACGTGGTGGCACGCACCTGTAATGCCAGCTATTCGGGAGGCTGAGGCAGGAGAATCATTTGAACCCAGGAGGCAGAGGTTGCAGTGAGCCGAGATAATGCCACCACCGTACTCCAGCCTGGGCAACAGAGTGGGACTCTCTCTATATATATATGATGCAGACTGTGCATGTGATTTGTCTTCACTTATGCAGAGTAGAAACATAGTGGCTAAATAAGGTACCTTTGTGGTTTCAAGAAAGAAGATTTGACTGTTAGCTTAAGTAGGTGGGACTGAAGAGAAGCCTATAAATAAATATAGGGGCTATTATAGCAGTCAGGTAACCTTATTGTGTTTATTATCTTCTTTGCATTAAAGTAGATGACTGAAGAATTAGGCTAATGGAGACATTGAGCAATGGATGAGGAGATATGGCAAGATAAGTTCAGGATTAGAATAAATATCGTTCAAGGGAAAAAAGAAACCAGTTAGGGGGTTGCCACAGCTGGCCTCTCTCAAGCTCTCTCTTTTCCCCTCTTTTTTTATCTCTACCTTCGGTTAAAACAAAATAAGCAGAAAACCATTAGCTTGGGATTGTTTCTGTACCCAGAATCCTTACACAAATAAACTGATATTTAACTTAAAGGCATTCCCTATAATGCATTAATTTTGAAAAAAAAAAAAAAAAAACAAATGAATTAAACTGAGCTTTAGCCATTCACAAACAGCTATTAGTTGTATTACTAGAGGCTTTCCACTGGGCCATACACAAATAAAGCAAATGCCTCACTTTACTCAATCAAGTGATGTTCATACTTTGAATCTGCATTCAGTCTATAAAAGCCTGCTGCTCAGGCTGCTAAAGTGGAGCTCTCTGAACCTCTTCTGCTTTTGAGTGCTGCCCGATTTGGGAACCTTTTAATGCTCAAGTGAACCCTGTTACATTTATTTTGCCTACAGGTTTTCTTTTAGCACGTATGTGTTTTTTCAGCATATATGGCTTCCTTTAGCTCATGACCATTTCATAGTCCAAACATTTGTGAACAGAGTAGCAGTTAGTTTCATTCACTCAATACATGCAAACAGAATAAGCCTTTGCCACCTAGTCTGAAAGACATTATGTCAAGACTGCTTTGCTGAGGCAACAAATTCTCCCCTGTTGTCCTTCAACTATACCCAAGACTGAGTATCACTGATGAGGATGAACATAGATGTAGAGGTGAATAGAGATTTAATATATAATAGATAAATAGAGATAGATAAATGATAAATAGTGCTGCTGAAGATGATTGTGACTATAATCAGCTTGATAATGATAATGACAGTGATCATTCATTCTCATATTTTACTTTCTCTCTTTCAGGCTCTGTTTTAACTAAATGACATGCTTTCACTTATTGAACTTTCACAACCCTATCAAATTGATACTATTATCATCTTGTATTTTACAGAGAGAAAATTAAGCCAAAAATAGGTTAAATAATTTATTTTAATGCACAGTAGACATAAAAAATGCAGTAATATTAAAAACAATGGCAACAATGAAAACAGCCCCAAACATGGAATAAACAAGGCTCAAGGAAAATAGAATCTGCAAGTCATATTAATATCTGTGGTGTTTCCCCCGAAAGTAGTACAGATATTCAGTGAATCTTTTTTTGGAAAACTGAGTATTTGTAACCCATATCTAGCAGAGGGATGAAGATCCCAATACCTTTGGTGATGATGCCAGAATGTGACTACTCTTGAGGTGTCCTCAAAGATATTTACCTATCAATGCAGAATATAATTCTCACTAAATTCAGAATTAAGGATATTATGAGTGGAAGGGTTATGTTCACTGATAAATGTGTCATTTAAATCTTAGTTATCATGCATGGATGTCTTAGACACTCATCTCTAATACCTTGTTCCATTTATAACTCATTTGATAATCCTGCAGTAAAGACTACATGCAGGCATTTAGAGAAGCTATACTTTTTCTAGCTTATATCTGGTTTCTACTCCAAGACCACAAGAGACAGACTCCCAAAAAGCAACACTTTTCAGGTTCCTGATTCCTCCAAAGTATAATTCATATATATGTATATATACAAATTACTATATATATATATATATCAATTTATATATAGTATACTTACTATATATTATCAACATATCTACTTTCCTGCAAATTTTTGTTCCTGTAGATTGGAACATTACAGATAAGGCTTGATCTTACAACTACAAATCTATCACCTTGACGTTAATATAGATTACATGTCAATATGAAATTTGGCAAGAATGGTGCCATCCAATAAATCTAATGAGAAGCATTACATTTTTCTCAATATACTAGCATTGTCAATTAGGTTTGATTGAAAAATGAGTTGTTCTCACTGCCACTAGAAGCAGTAGATCCCAAGTATTCATACATCAATAAATAGCTAATAACAGGCATTGTGTATGTCATTAAATAATCATAACAGTGATTCTTCCTTAATAGGACTGGAGTGCCTTGTATCCTGCAGCTGAGTAAATCACTGCACTTGATTGTTTCCTGTTTTATTCTAAAAAGTGAAGACTGTAAATAATGTGAGCTGTTAGCTGTCATACAACTCATATCATTAGTAGAAGGAATATTTATAGAACCCTAAACAAACCTAATATGACAGAAAAAAGATGAAGAGAAGACACCAAAGACAAGGTTGGTGGAAAAATAATAATAGAAAATAACATGTAATATGCTAGATAAAATATAATAATAAACAACCTGTTTAGATAAGCATACTTACAAGCAAATAATGTGTTAAGGCCAGGCCATTCACTTATACTTGGTTGGATGTTTTGGTGGAAAAATATGTCCTGAGTTCCACTATTGTAAATTGAAATTTGGTTGCTTTGCTTAAGTAAAACAAAGTGTTTATCCCAGAATAACAATAACATAATTAGTTCAGTATGAATAGTTTTATGAAATTGTATTCAGGTATAAGTGTTACTCAGCTACTCATAACAAAGTATGGAAATATCATTAGCCTTAAGAAGATGAAAGTTAAGTGCCAGTAGCACAGACTCACATTTATTGGAAATTCGGTCTTCTGGTATTTTTCTTTTCTGCCATTCACATCACATACCTTGTATTTCAAATGTGCCTCATGATTCAAGATGATTTTTAAAGTGAAGGAAATCATGCCCATGTTCTAGACAGCATGAAAAAGTGGGACAAAATGTGCTGACTCAACTCTTGTAAAAAGCTTTTCTGTAAATTATACAAATATCTTCTATTTACATTTCATTAGTCAAAATACCTAGCTTAAAGTAAGCTGGAAAATACAGCAGTAAAATAGGCATATGACTATATTTAATAAAATTAGTAACAAGGTCTTTTCTAGCAAAGGTTTAATTCATTGCTTGTGACTAATGTGCCCTCTTATAATTACTAAGTAATTTGAAGAAAAATATAAATAGATGAAAGAGAGAGAGAAAACATTGGAATGTACTGAAGACCAGCTAAGTGAGGAGTTTTGTGGTTGAGATCTACAGCAGGAGAAAATGCAATGATGTCATGGATTTGAAACTGCTAAATTCCATTTCTTAAATCAGTGGCTGAGAAGCTGAATACAACTTCTGACGCTTTTGTAGGTATGATATGATACCAAAAGGAAAAGCCCTGATAAATACCTCAGCTTTTGGTCGTGACTGCAATAATGATACATCCATGGAGAAGGGAGCAGAGGAAATAGACAAGCCCTTAAATAAAATAAAGTCCACTTTTAAATCATCTCAGTCCCTAGTAGAGATTAAGATGACCTGGAATTTCTAGTTCTGCTAGCACAGCTGCTTTTTAAAAAACATAAGTAAAATTTATATGGAGGGAGATGGTTGTAGTAAATGCCTTGTATTATCTCTATAGGTTTTCACATTTAATGTATGGATATGAAGAAATAAAACAACCAGTAAAGAAACCCATATGAGAGCACAAAGCATGAAAAGAAGCATGAAGGAAAAAAGTGACAGATAATAGAGGCAGATCAACAGAGACTACAACAATAGGCTAATTAGGCTTATGATGTTTTAATAAGAAAGCCAACCTTAATGTGTTTATGAAATTATAAATAGTATTGTAAATTTCAGCTGGCAACAAAAACTAGAAGTAAAATAAAATAGAAATAAAAATGAAATAAAATTATCAAAATCATAATCAATAAATAGATGTGCTAACAGGTTAGACACAGACCACGAGAGACCTGGTGACTTGGAAGATAGAAAAGCTGAAAGCACACTTCCTCCTAGTGACCTGGAAGACAGAAAAGCGGAAAACACACAGGTAGATGCACATCAAGACAAAATTATAAAAATTGCAAAAATGGAGCATAAAGCACATATGGAATTTATTATGAACTTCTAGTATGCATGGAATTGAAATCCAGAGAGGTGAGGGGACAGAAGAGGGAACAGAGATAGTGGTAGTAAATTTTCCCCAAATAGATGTAAGTCATCAAGGCTCATATTCAATAATAATATACTGAAGTAGGAAAAATTCCCCAAAAATCCCCACAAGAACACCATGATTAAAGTCCAAAAGAAAGAAACCCTTATAAATAGACATATAAAAGTCCGTATTACCTTCAAGTGAGCCACAGTGAGAGCGGCAGAAGAGAGGAAATAGGTGAATGATGTCTTTAATTAATGAAAGGAATATGAATACTAATCTTAAATTGTCTATCCAAAACAATGCAAAAGAAAAACAATTCATATATATTCCTTTAAAAAGCCAAAAATACTTTTAGTCAAACTCAGAAAAATTTTATTAGCAGATTTAAGCTAAAATCAAACCAAATAGCAAAAACAATAATGCCAACATGAAAAAATTACCAGGTAAGTATTCTTTCAGCAGAATAAAAAAGACCCTAGGAGAAAGGTGGAATGTACATGAAGGAAAGGACAGTCAGACGAAAGTTATATGAATGAATCTAAATAAATATTGACAGTAACCACAAAAATGAAGATGTTGTGAGCTTTAATATATACACAAAATTAAAGTATAAAACAACAGTAATACTAAAGTCAGAAGGGAAATAGTGTTAAAGTGTTTGAAACATTTTGAATTGCCTGGAAGTCAATAAAGTATTAACTTTATTCATTAGATACATTATGCAATCTCTAGCATACCAGTACAACTATAAAATAATCTATAATAAGTTAATACTGGGCAAGGTTAATAATAAAAATGTAATAACTCAATCAACAAGAATTCAAAGAAGCAGAAAAAAGGGAACATGGACAGTCAGGTCAAATAGATAAGAAAAGGTAAGCTATTTGATATTAATAATGAATAATCATATTTATAACAGTAGTCTAAATATTTCTAACTAAGAGGAAGCAAACAAAATGCCCTATTAGATTTTTAAGGATGCCCTAACAAATTATTGCAAACCTTTTGGCTTAAAATGACAGAAATGTATTCTGTTACAGTTCTGGAGGCCCAAAGTCCAAAATAAAGACATCAACAGACCTCCAAATATTTCACAGCAGAACATATTCTTCATCTTACAGTCTCTGGTAGCTCTAGAAGCAGTTCCTTGGCTTGTGGCAACATAATTCCCATCTCTGTCTTCAACTTCATATGGCCTTCTCCTCCCTGTTTTCTACTCTTCTGTCTCTCATAAAGACACTTGTTATTAGATTTAAGATCCACTTGGTTATTTGAAGATGTTCTCTTACAGAATCTTCAACTTATATACATCTACAAGGATTCTTCTTTCCAAATAAAGTAATATTCATATGTACTGGGAATTAGAGTTGAGCATATCTTTGGGGAAACCAATATTGCCTATCATATTTGTGGGACAAACTCACATATTTGCTGTTGCAATAGACCCTTAAGTAGAAAGAAAAAGAATCAGAAAAGATGTCCTATACAAACACTAACCAAAAGAAATGCAGATTTTAAGACAAGGATCATTATTCTTGTCACGAGGAGTGATAATTTCATAATGATCAAAGAGTTAATTCACCAGAAAATATAAAATTCTAAATGCATGTGCATCTAATATTGTAGCCTCAAAATATCTGAAACAAAACTATAGAGAAATATATAGGAAATGATACCATGATTATGGTACAAGACTTTAATACATCTCTCTCAGTATATGAGAGGGTACAAAATAAATCAGTAAAATACAGAACATTTGAAACACAAAATCACAAACTTGACATACCTGGACAAACTTAACAAGCACTGAACCCAAAAATTTCAGAATACAAATCACTTTCAAGACCATATAGGATGTTTAACCAAATGGACTATCTGTTAAGCCCTTACCCAAATCGTGACAAATATTCCATAATTGAAATACTGAAGAGTTGGTTCTCTAGTTTGAAATTAATCACAAATACACTAACAGAAACTGGCAGAAGTTTGGAAATTAAGCAATATGTGTCTAAGCAATCCATAGATTAAAAAGATATTACGAATGAATATCATAATTGCAACCAAAAATACAACATTCAATAATTAAGAAATTCAGATAAAGCTATGAATAGACAAAATTTATATTTTTAAAAGTATACATTAAAAAATAAACCTGAGAAGTTAATCATTTAAGAATTTAAGTGAAATAAGCACAAAAGGATAAATGCCACAAATGTGCTTATATGTGGAATCTAAAAAAGTCAAATTCATAAAAGCAGAGAATAGGATAGTGACTACAAGAGGTATGGTGGGGTTGATGTGGAGGATCGGGGAGGTTGGCTGAACATACAAAGGAGGAATAAATTCACAAAATCTTTTGTATATTATGGTGACTATAGCTAATAATATATTTATACTTAAAATTGCAAAGAAAGTCGATGTTAAGTGTTCTCATCACAAAAAAAATGATGTCTATGAGGTACTATATATGCTAATTAGGTTGACATAGCCATCTTTCAATCTGTACATATATTAAAGTGTTATTTTGTACATGATAAATACAGGTGGCCCTCTGTATTTTTAGGGTGTGAATCTGCAATTTAACCAACCACAGTTTAAAAATATTCAAAAAAGTAATAATAGATAATCATATTACAATAAAACTAATACCAATAAAGAACAATATAGTACAAAGAGTATTTACATAGCATTTACATCATATGAGGTATAATAAGTACTCTAGAGATAATTTAAAGTATACAGGAGGGTGTGCATACATTATATAAAAATACTATGCCCTTTACATAAGGGACTTGAGCATCTACAGATTTTGGTAGCTGAAGGGGGATCCTATAATCAATCTCTCAAGGATATAAAGTAGTGACTGTATATACAATTTTTATTTATCAATGAAAATTAGAATATATTTTAAAGGAGGGAAAACACTTAAAAAATAACATGTATCATAAATTTAATAAAAATTCATCTAAAGAATTTTAGAAGCGACACCAAACTAATGCTCCCAGAAGAGTAGAAGGAACAAAATAATAGTGATAGAAGCAGAAGTTGACAAATAAAGGAAATCAAATATATAATGGGGAAAATCAACAAATCCCAAGGGTAATTTCTTAAGACTAATAACATAGATTTAATAATATAGATTAATCCATGCCAAAACCTTGAGGCAGACAGACAGGCTATGAGAGGGGCCTCTAGCAGGTCAGGTGGTAAGTGGCAAGGCTGGAATTTGCCCCTTGGGGCGTTTCTGGAGCTTTCTTTGCATGCCGAGTTGATTGCTTGCATCCACAAAGTGCTTCGTTAGTTTTTTAAAGATGCCCTAACAAATTGCCACAAGACTCTGGCTTTTTTTTTATTTTTTATTTTTTTATTTTTATTTATTTATTTTTTTTTTGAGACGGAGTCTCGCTCTGTCGACCAGGCTGGAGTGCAGTGGCCGGATCTCAGCTCACTGCAAGCTCCGCCTCCCAGGTTTACGCCATTCTCCTGTCTCAGCCTCCCGAGTAGCTGGAACTACAGGCGCCCGCCACCACGCCCGGCTAGTTTTTCTTTGTATTTTTTTAGTAGAGACGGGGTTTCACCGTGTTAGCCAGGATGGTCTCGATCTCCTGACCTAGTGATCCCCCGGTCTCGGCCTCCCAAAGTGCTGGGATTACAGGCTTGAGCCACCGCGCCCAGCCCAAGACTCTTGGCTTAAAACAATAGAAATGCATTCTCTTACAGTTCTGGGGAACCAAAGTCCAAAATAAAGACATCAGCAGAGCTCCAAATATTTCATGGGAGAACATACTTTTCGTCTTACAGCTTCTGGTAGCTCTAGAAGCAGTTCCTTGACTTGTGCATTTTGTTGATATGTCTCTAGGGGTCAGACTGATTTTGTTCTAGAGATCCCTGGGTCTTGCTGGTAATAGCATGGGGATCCATCAATTTGTTTTGCCACTTTCCTACACACAGACATAGTTTCCATTCATAGGTCATTATTAAATGCTTCTTCCTAAGGCTTAAAAAAAAAAGAATGTTGAACTACACTCTCAATTTTCAATACTAAGATAAAATGCAAATGATTTCCATGCAAAGACAACCTGAATAAAAATTATACTTCTTTCAGATTTTCCAGATCTGAATGTCTGCTTTAGGAGCAAAGTCTTTGCTCCTGGTGCAAGGCCTTGGGGCAATTCCAACTAGAAAGAAAATGCAAATAAAGTTTATCAGAGATTTATAATACTAGATATTCTAGATACAGAGACAGAGTGAAAAATGGGCAGATAGAGAAGTTGTCAGAAGAGTTGCCGCCGGGAACCCTGCTAGTCATGTTTCCTGGTCAAACCGGTTCAACTATGGCCATAGACATAGATCCAAAGCTGACACCTTCTGTCTTGGAAGTTTCTTGAGTTTTCCTGGCCAAAGGAGTACTATATTGTGGGGAGCATGTAGAATATGAGATGACATTTCAATTTTGTTCTAAATGTCAGGGGAAGTTACCGAGATTTCTTTTAAAAGATCACAGGCTGTTGTGTAGAGGATGGATTTAGTGAACATGAGTGAAAGCAGGGTGACCAGTCCTAGGGATCTGTAGCAGTGTTCTGAGAGCTAGCACCCATCCACTCCTGGGGAATCATTTTGGATAGAACTAGTGGATTTAAGTGACTCTGACTTCACAACTGCATTAGATATACCCCCATCCTCCCACCTCACCCACAACCCAGATTGCATTAATTAACCAGCCACTCTTCTAATTAGCTTGGGGCAATTATTTTCCCTGTGAAAGCTGGTTTTGGGAAAACATTCTTCCTTTTCTCTTAAGAAGAGAGGAAGCTGAAAATCAAAAGTTATTATGTTTATGGCCAAAAGTAATATGAAAGACAGTGAAAGTCTTTCAGCTATAAAAGTAATTACCTAAAATCAAAGGCATGAAAATGATGGCTGGCTCTTATAAGTGTGTTTTAGGTCATGCAAATCATGTTAAAAGTTGCAATTAGAAATAGATTTTTTTCCCCCGGGAGAGCTACATGCAATATTCAGCTGAGGAAATTTACTTCTCTTGGACTCGAGGCAACCATCCCTCCAAATTGTAATCTGTTCTTCTATATTACATGTAAGAATCGTTGCCGAGGTCAATATCTTGGTGATGTAAATCGTCTCTTGTGCCTGATATGTGTCTTCTGTTAAGAATATTAGGCTGAAATAGTTTAATGGCAGATATTATGGAAGAAATTGTGCACCTTATTTCTGATTGCTGGAAAATTGGTGATTCTCATCCATCAAAAATTATTTTCTAACCTAATTTTTCTTCAACTCTACTGTAGGGCTTTTAAGATTATTTTAAGAAGCATCTTTGCTGCTACATTTATCACGGGATGTGAAAGGACAAAGTTTTAACATCTTTTGTCTAGAGTCCTTGGTCATTTTTTATTGTAAGCCTTTGGGTTATATTTTGTTAGTGAAGTAAACTCTAGCGCAACTTTGAACAACTTCTAAGAATCATTCAGTTTTAGGATGGAGAAAGGCCTTTGTCATAGTCTTATTTTACAGCTTCTTATGTAAGCTGCAAAACTCAGTAAAGTACTTTGTGAGTAGAGTATGCCTTCATCCAGTTATAAATAAATACCCACCAGCATCTATGTTCAGGTACTGTGTTAGGTTCTAGGCATACAATAATCCACAAAACAGACAGCATTCTTGCTCACAAGGAGCCTTCAGTTTAGTGTGAGCAAAGGGCCATTCATTCAAGCTTCTTTACTCTGTGGGCCCCTGATAAGATGTAGAGCAAGTGCCAATGTCTGCACTGAAAATTTTATTTTATGTTGAATGTGAAAGTCTGATGTTTCCTCTGAAGCTTTGGGCTTGCACACCTATTGCCTGTGGGCCTGGTGTCAAGATTGTGTCTGTAAGACATTGGAATCTACATGGTCTTTAATGTTTTCTAAAATTGTGGTCTGTGGATTTTTATTTTGAGCTCTTACTCCCCATCAGACATTTTAGCATGGGTGTACATGCACACATGTATGTTACCCGTGTTTTTGTGTCTTTGCAATGTCTCCTCAAAGCAGATTGGTGTGACCAATTTGTAAATGAGGAAATTAAGAATGAACATTCACTTGCCCTTGGCCAAACAACTGGCAACTTGTAGACCTAGGATTCAGGCTCAAGACTGTCTGCTTCAGCAGCCTGTACCCTGTGCCTGCGCCTACTCCAGCACATCCCCGTCTTTTTGGTTTGTACTCCTTTCGGACCCCTTCCACTTAATCTTGTAGAACAGGGCAGTTCTTACCAGTTTCTCATTTTCATACTAAAAATGATTGGTGCTTTAACCTGTTGGTGCTTCAGGTTACTTTCTGTACTGTGTCTTTCTCCTTAAGAAAAAAAAAAAAAATGAATGGGAAATTAAACTAAGGGCGGATACTCAACTTAGATTGTATATGTGGCTACTTGTATGTATATAATACTTGAAACTGTTCAAACTACAGGATGAAAATATACAAGCCCCAAAATTGAAAATTCAAACATTGTGCTATGAACTAAATTATGTGCCCTCAAAATTCATAGTTCAAGCCATAACCCTTAATATGACTGGTTTAGAAGATAAGACCTTTAAAGAGATACTTAAGATTAAATGAGATCATAAGTATGGGACACTGATGGGATTGATGTACCTGTAAGAAAAAGGAAGAAACCCTAGGGAACTCACATACACACAAAGAGCCATCTGAGGCACAGTGAAAAGTGAATATCTCCAAGTCAAAAATATCTCCAAGTCAATCTCATGAGAAATTGGACTAAACAATGTCTTTGATCTTGGGCTTTTAGTTTTCAAAACTCTGGAGAAATACATTATTACTGTTTATTCAGTCTGTGGTATTTTGTTATGACAGTCCTATCAGATTAATACACATGGTGACATTAGAAGAGGAAGAAAGAGGAAGGGAGGAGGAAATGGAGGAGGGAGAAGAAAAGGGGTGAGAGAAAGGAAGAAAGGATGACAGGAAGAGTGAGAAAAGAAAGCAAGAAGGAAGGGGAGGGGAGGGGACGGGAGGAATGGGAGGGGAGAGGAGGAAGAAAAGAAAAGAAATGAAGGAAGGAAGGAAGAAGAAAGAGAAAGAAAGGAGGAAGGAACGAAAGAAAGAAAGAAAAGAAGGAAGGAAGGAGAAAAGAAATAAGGAAAGGAAATTCTAGGGAAAAAAAAGTAAAGAAAATAAGTGCCCATTAGAAAGATTTTAGAGGGAAGAAAGAAAAGGTTTTTTTAAAGTTCAAAAGGGAGGAAATAAGTGGACAAAATAAAGACAAAATGTCTTGAAAAGCAGCCCAGTGGCTTTACAATAACTAGTGGTAAAATTCCCTTTTTTGCAACATTAATTAATGTCCTCTTCTGTGGGTCATTCAGTGAGTCAAGGTTCTTCCCGAAGATCAGGCACCCTACAAGGGCTTCAGAAACACCCACTTCCCTCCCAATACAACTGCCTAGAGATTGTCATATCCTAGATAGCTAACTTGTGCTTTCTCCCCTGATCATGAGAGGGAACACATATCTGGCTGTCAACACTGGAAATGGCAGAAGAGCTTCCTTCTCTGTGTTCAGTTTAACGGCCTTGTGGGGCTGAACATTCCCCGTCTAGTTATCTGATAAACACTCTACCCCACAGAGGAGAAATCTCTCTTTCACTTGAACAACTATCAGCAGAATTTCCTTATAATCTTTGTAAGGTCCTGGGATGTTTCTCTGATTGGTCCAGTCTCCACTAGATACCATGGAGCCAATGGTTGAACATCAAAATGCTTATCTAATCAGGTGAGTAGAGGGGAGATCTGACATTTTCTGGTTTGCCAGACATCAGTTTTAGTATCTGTGTCCTGTCTCACAGGTCAGTCCTCACCTACTGGTCATCATAGAACCCGTTTTATCCACTGACAATATTCCTATTTATATATTCCTGGTACTTTCCACCATATGTTCAAGCAAATTAATTGTATCACTTTATTTTACAGGCAAAGTTGCATGTGCTAAAACACTTGTGGGCAAATTCATAAAAAACTCACAACCTTAATTTTCATAAGTGCCAGTTTCTTCACCTGTAAAACTGAGATAATAACAGGTACCTCGCGAGAATAGTATGAGGATTATATGAGCCAATGTGCTAAAGTACTTAGAAAAGTATCGGGTATATATAAGTTATTTAATAAATAGGAACTAACAATATTGTGATTATTCAAAATAGGCATCCAATTTATTACTTCTTAGGAGAATGATACTATTAGCAAGCTCTAAAACTATAGGAAAGAGTGCCACCACTTCCACTGTTCCTGGGGTGGTATTTCCAGGAGGGTTGAATGCTGACTTCCTCCCTGTCCACCAGACTAAGCCAACTGGCATCCTGGTGAAGACAGATCCCAATTCTTGTTCCCACTCCCCTCTTCTCTCTGTAAATAAGGAACAGAGCCACAGTGTGGATCAATTAACTTTTGTTTTGCAATTTCAAGTGTGTGCTGGCTCCCTAACACAATCTCCTTTCAGGTAGACTTTTCACCAGACATGCTATTATCTTGTCTGGGGAATGCTGTAGATATATACATTAAAAAAAAAAAAAAAAAAAAAAAAAAAAACCCAAAGAGATGTTTTGAGTATACAAAAATGTAACTCCAGGAAGATTTTTATTCCTTCTTATAGCACTACTCTCTCCTTGTTTCCCTACTCTGGGGACACTTAGTGAATAATGTGTGCGAGCTTAGGAGTAATTGAGAATAATGGCAGTGTCAACCTTAGGACAAGTGATAAATCTTAGTTTGTTTATGACTTAGAATTTTTATTAATGTTTGATCAAAAGAACGCTTCTTAGTTGTAATTAAAATACGCTAGAGCAATTCTTTAGCTTCACAAATGAAGAAGGAGGCTTGCAAAGCAACTTCAGAAATTTCCTCCCAGGAGCCACAAAGTAAACTTTGATGAGAAGTAGCCAAACCACAGATTATTCTAGAGCATGTGTAATTTCAAGGATCTGTTATAGTATAATTTCATTT
Organism: Piliocolobus tephrosceles; assembly: GCF_002776525.5. Classification (NCBI taxonomy): domain Eukaryota; kingdom Metazoa; phylum Chordata; class Mammalia; order Primates; family Cercopithecidae; genus Piliocolobus; species Piliocolobus tephrosceles. The sequence goes on from NC_045442.1 coordinate 25,858,701, forward strand.
ATTTTTAAATAGTCATATGTCCTGGCTGCCTACTATCTACTGTGATGACACTGTCTCACTCACAGGGAAGTTGGGTGGAGATAGATATAAATACATAAGTGATTACAAAAAATATGTGATAAGTACAAAAATAACGTTCTATACTAAGTGCTATGGGAGCACAAGAGCTGTGATGCTTGAATGGGATCTTTTTAGAAGGGAAATAATATGGCCTCAATCCAACAGATTTTGATTTAATTATCTTGTAGTAGGACCCAACTTAGGTATTTGTTTTTAAAGTTTCACTGATATCTATGCACAGCCAAGATTGAGAGGTACTGCACTAACAGATATCAGTCCTGCTGAACTTCCTTATTCTTGGCAGTAGCAGTTTTATGATCTCTCTCAGGGAAAGAAGGCAATGAAAGTTTTTTATATTCTAGTTTTAGGATCTCATCATGAGAGAACATGAGACTCAGCATCCCCTGCTCCTTGCATGTGAACAGAGGAACAGAGATGCCCATTTGGCACAGGAATGGGAGGCAACTAAAATTAACCAGATATACTTGGAGACCAGGACTTTATTTCTCTGAATCTTAATTTCCCATTCTAAGAGGAAAGAATTAGACACTACTGACCTTCTATAACAAATCACAAGTACTTAAAATTCTTGAGAGAAAGAGACTGGGATGGTAATCCTCAAATTTAAGTGGTTATAAGAATCCTCAGATGGAACTTCTTATAATGCATATCCCTGGGCCTTATCCCCACGGAACTTATTTGAGTATGCTAAGAGCAGGGGATTATGTGCATAAATTGTATATTTTTCATAATCTAATTGGGTTGCTTTTCTGTAGGGAACTTGAATATACTTTGAAAAAAATACCACAGTGGGGCTTGAGGAATCCCAGTTGGTGCCAAGAAGAAGGTTTTATAATTTTTTTTAGAAAATAAAAGGAGAACAGAAGAGGAGAAGTCTTAGGTACGACAGAAGAGAAATTGTAATGTACCAAAGTATATTGTGGTTTAAAAACAGTGCTTTAGTATTGGAAAGGATAACCAAGGATAACCAAGGTGATTTGGTCTAATTACATGTAGCAACATCAGTTAAGCCATCATAAATGAATAGCCATGTAGCCTGGCTGAATTCTCTCAGGGGATTCCCTACATCCCTTTTCCATTTCTGGTTGATTCTTGTTGTCTCTTCGCTGACCACATCCATCAATCTATACTTTTTGCCTTTTGGCCTTCAGCAACATTGAATAAGCCAGCTTGTTCCTGCTCACAGCCCTTTGTATATATTTGGTAATGGCTCTCTTGTCATTTGGCAAAACGGTCTTCCTTTCTCCCTGAAGAGGCCTCTTCCCCCAATTATTATTCTTTTAATAGTTTTCAGAGCGTTCACCATCCTGCTCACATTACTCTGAAAACTGCAAGTCTCGGAAAGGGTCTTCCTAAATGTTTCCTGAAAAGCAGTATTACCCACATCTCCCATCCTCTACCCCATGGACAATGAGAGCATTGCTTCCTGAAGTCACTTCCTATTACTTTTTTCAATGTATTTACTGAATATTAGCAAATGAACTTGAATTAGATCTAGAAGAAATTGATGATTCCTTCCAATCACTGACCCACTTGGCAAGGGGTAAACTCATTGAAACAGAAAAGAAATTGAATGCCTTAGAATCAGTTAACCAACTCTAATCTACCTGAAATCACTCTTAGACCTGGTGCCTGAGAGTACCTGAACTAAGTGTGTCAGGATTCTGTAGATTCTTGGAGGCAGAAGGAGCAGAGAAATTATAAAGATTAAAGGTAGTAATCAGGGCTTTAATCCCACTCCACAACCAAAACCAAGTGTTTGGATTGTCATGTTCTGATTCCATAAAACTTGGCTCATCACCACAGGTAGTAAATGGTCATTTTATGGAAGGTGCTGTCTACTGGGTTGGCAAAACCAAAACCATCATTTCCTCCATCAATCTTTGATTTGCAAAGTTGTTTTTTTAATACCAACTGTGGCAGAGTTTTTATATATCATGCACAACTAAGGCAGAAGCCTCTGTTCTTTAAGAGGCCAAGAGGAAACCTGGCCCAGTGACTCACACCTGTAATCCCAGCACTTTGGGAGGCAGAGGTGGGTGGATCACTTGAGGTGAGGAGTTCAAGACCAGCCTGACCAATATGGTGAAACCTCATCTCTACTAAAATATACAAAAATTAGCTAGGTGTGGTATCGTGGGCCTGTAGTCCTAGCTCCTCAGGAGGCTGAGATAGGAGAATTGCTTGAACCCGGGAAGCAGAGGTTGCAGTGAGCCAAGATAATACCACTGCACTCCAGCCTAGGTGACAGAGTGAGACTCTAAAAAAAAAAAAGAAAACAAAAGAGGCCAGGAGGAATGGAGGAGGGAAAGACAGAATGTCTGTTTCTACTCAAGTTTTATGCAATAAGAAAAGATGTTGTGGAAGAAAGACTGGGAAATAAAATGGTCTAAAAATCTTCTAAGGGAAAATAAACAAAACATTTTATTCTCTGTGGAAATGTTAATGCTATTCAGTCAACTAAGGTGACTGGCAGTGGAGTGGGAGGTGAGTTATGGGCAGAAGATCAGAGAACTAGAAGATTGGACTACTCCATCTTTTAATAGTAAACATTCTCCCAGACACGTATAACTCAGTAAGACATGGTCAAGTGTACACTCTTGCTCAAGGATCTATAATGATGCTTAACCCCCTCAGCACACAGTCCTCTGCAGGCTTTCTGCCTCATGAATTACTACCTCTCCATAGCACGCAAATTCTCCATAATGAAGCTCCAAGGGACCATCCTCCAGAGTCAGGGCCAGAGACTCAGCAGTGTTAGCTGTTTGCTGTACCCTGAACGTGGTAGTCTCTTTCATAACCCAAGTCATTGTTCTTGCTGGCTCTTCAACAGCCAGGTTTCTTCTGATCTCTTTCCGATGAAAATCTAATTATGTTTTAGCATCAACCACAATGCTATGTATGTCCATTAAACATTTCTTGATTTTTTAAATGATTGCTATGATTTATAAAGCTTCAATTATATAGCAGGCATCACATTAAGTGATGAATACATTATTACTTATCTAATTCCCATAACCATCTCATAATATAAAACATTATTTTTTTCTTATTTTGGGACTAAAACCAGAAACTTAGACAAGTTTTGTCTTCCTGTTAATGCCACAAAGATTATAAGTAGATAACTTGGACTTTGGACCCAGATCTGCACTTACCAGAATCAATACTCATGGTCCTCTGTCACCTTTCATTATTACTCTTGCCCTCTACTTATACTTCCTCAAATAATACTTGTAAGTATACTATACTTATAGTATACTACTTATACTTCCTCAAATGTAAATGTGTCTCTACTGAGTACCTATTCTAACTTTGAATATAATTTGCTCTTTTCAGATCTACTTTCATTGCTCTGCTGTAAACAGTTCTTATCTCCCCATCCTTCCTCTTGGTTGGAGGAAGAGCCATACCAGATAAAAATTTATTGAACTCAAAGTGAATGAAAAATGAATAAGACTTTTGCTTCTGGCTATGATGTACCTTGTATCAGAGTAATTCACATGAAAAGAAACACAAAAGGAAGTCATTTAGTGAGAAGGAATATAACCCCTGGTAAAAGATGAGGCAAAAATATATTTTAAAAGTATGATGTAAATAACCAGATATAAATAAATAGACACTGTTTAAAATAATAGCAATAATGGTTTTGGGGTTTTAATATACATTGTAGGTAAGGGTTGCAAAATCTTTGGTGTGGAAGTGATAAAATAGTTTTTATTATATATTCTAATAAAAAGGAATAAATGTAAAACTGAACTAAAAAAATAAATAACATGCAAGCTATTAGAGGGCAAATGGATGATTTATAAAATTTGTAATTATTTCAAAAGAAGGCAAGACTATGAAAAAATAATACATGTGAACACATATAGAACAAAGGATAAGATGCTAGATATAAGTAAAAGCGTATTTGTAATTTAATTAAAATAGACTAAATCTTCTCTCTAAAATAAGAATTGATAGGCTGGATTATAAAAAGAAGAAAGTAAACTAGCTAACCCATGATTATAAGAAACACCATTAAATATAAGGACACAGAAAAATATAAAAATAAAAGGAATGTAAAGATTAAAAATGCACCAAGGAAATACTAACCAAGATGAAAGCCAGTGTTACCCTACCACCATTGAAAAGGGAGATATTTATGATTAGAAATATTTCCAGAGGTAAACAGAACATTTCATGATAATAAAAAAGTCTACTCAACAGAAATATGCATCTACTCTAAACTTATATTCCCTTTTTGTTTTCAAAACAACATGTGAAGTTTAGTGTATTTTACTGATGCATACAATTTTTTAGATAAGAAAATAGAGAATTGATGGAAAAGGATAAAAATCATGCCTACTGGAAATCACCGAAGCATATCTCAAAACAAAAAGGAATCACACAGGAGTAATCTAAATTTATCAGGAAGAATTTGGACTGGATGGGGTAAAGAATGCATAATCAAGAAAGCCAAAAAAAAAAAATAATAACAATTTGTATAATGTATGCCCTTATTACTATGTCCTGAAATAACATATAAAATGAAAGGTGGTGATTAGGTCAATCATAGTATGTAATTTCTCTTTCTTTTGACTTTTTCAATGATATGATTATTCTTTTTATCACGTATGTATAAAAAGCCTAATCATGAATGTTTGACATTAGAGATAGTTTATGTGGTATTATTTCCATTGATATAAATATGCCATTATGTATTCATACATATGCAATATTTATGTGCAGTTACATCTATACAAACGTGCGTATAGTGCAACCAAATAAAGTATTAATGCTGACGTGTATAGGACTATAAAATGATCCCTGTTTGGAAGAGAGCTAAAAATCTACCCAACCTTATATGAACCTTAAATCACCTATCTGTGACTACATGATAGGCGTAATATGCAGATCTATACAATCCTCAACTTTATAAAAGTTCCTTTGGAATATGATGCTGTGTTAAGATCATCTCTTAATCATTTGTAATTTTTCTTAATATTATTTTCTTTATTAATTATTAAATAGGTAATACACATTGATCAAAATTCAACAATATAGAAGTGAATACAGTGAATAGTGTGCTTCCCTTCCTCCCTATTTTGATCCCAGATAAATCAATTATTCTCTTTGAAAGCAATGACTAATGTCTATTTAATTTCCAAAGGTATTCAGTACATTTAATAACATTTAGTAATTATATATAATATATATATAACAATGGATATATGCATATGTGTATGTGTATATGTATGTGTGTTTATATATGTCCTTTTTCTTTAGTCACATTGTTTTATAGCTGAATTTTTCACTTAAAACTACCACAGGGAGATTTATAAAATTGACTTTTTACATGGCTATAGAATATTTCATTTTATGAAGGTATCATAATTTATTGTACTTGTCTTCTTATATGGAAATTCATTTAGTGACTTTATTTTACAATTATAGTTATGCAATGAATGTCCAAGCACATATATTACCTTGCTTCCACCCCACCCCAAGAAAATGAAAGTGCTTCTGTAGAATAACTACAATATTCAGAACGCTGGATTAAAAAGGCTTTTCAATTTTAACTTTCAAAGCTACAGCCAAATTGTCCTGTATGAAGACAATTCAGGTTGACAGTTCCACTAATAGTGACTTACCCTTATCAACATTCTCAGCATATTATTCTGGGAGAACTCCAGGAGAGTGGGAGAGAAGCATAAAAAGGCAGCTAGAAGTTTCTGAAAAGGCAAAGTTGCAACACTATGATGAGTGGTGACTGACCACATTCTTGAGCTAACCTGATTAAGAGGGGATTCTCAGCATTAGAAACTCTGTTAGGGTCCTCTTTCCTCCAGACAAATAATATGCAGCAGTCATTCTTTGAAACTACAAGACTTCAATAATAAAAATTTTAGTGTTTGCCATTATTTCATATAAAATCAGTGGAACAAGTATTAACAAAAAATCAACTTAAACAGTGAAAAAAGCATTTTTAAAAAAATGCTATTGAAAGCCCCATGATAGATTGTGTCGCAGGGAAAAATGGGTATTTATGGAAGGGGAGGCAGAAGGAGAGGGTTGAGAATTACATTAAACCTTTAAAAATAAATCATGTTTTATTCCTCTGTATATGGATGTTCCATTCTCTCAGCACCATTTATTAAAGTGACTGTTTCTTCCCCAATGTTCTTGGAATCTTTGTCATAAATAAATTGGCTATAAATAAGTGGATTTACTCCTGGGTCCTCTATTCTGTTCCACCTGTCTATGTGCTTGTTTTTATGCTAGTACCATGCTGTTTTGGTTACTATAGTTTTGTAAAAATATTTTGAAGTGACTTAGTGTGATGCCTCTGGCTTTGTTATTTTTGCTCAAGATTGCTTTGGTTATTCAGGGTCTTTTGTAATTCCATATCAATTTTAGGATTTTTTTTCTATTTCTGGGGTGAAGACTGTCATTGGTATTTTGCCAGGGACTGCACTGATTCTACAAATCATTTCTGTTGGCATGGTTACTTTCAAAATATTAATTCTTCCAATCCATAAATGTGGGAAGTCTTTCCATTTTTTTCATGTCCTCTTCAATTTCTTTCATCAGTGTTTTATATTTTTCCTTGTAGAGACATTTCACTTTCTTTGTTAAATTTATTCCCCCCAAAATATTTTTTTGTAGCTATTGTAAATGGGATTGCTTTCTTGATTCTTTTTACCCTAGAGTGTAATTGGTGTACAGAAACCCCACGGATTTTTTTATGTTGATTTGGTATCCTGCAACACTATTAAATTTGTTTATCAGTTCTGTAACATTTTGGGGAATCTTTTAGGGTTTTTAATACATAAAATTATGTCATCTGCAAAGACAATTCGACTTCCTGTTTTCCAATTTGGATACTCTTTGTTATGTATCTTTTGTTAATTCAAAGGATAGCAGACTGGTTCTAGAAATAACAAGGACTATTTTGATATATGAAATACAAATCAAATTTTCTTCATCATTAGAAAGGCTTTGAAACCTATCTTCTTCTCCCCTCCCTCTTTCCCTTTCCTGTTCAATGAACTTTATTATTCAAGAAAGATGACTTCAACTGTTGCTAGCTTCACATAATTTTCATCTAGTTCTCCATATAAATACAGGTTATTCAGGAAGGCTGAGAAACCTGCCTACAAGAACTAGCTCTCACACTTCCAAAGCTGTCCATAAAATAAATATAATGTAATAAATAAAATAACTAAGTTCTGTGGCTTTTCCCCATTGGTTCAGGCCTATATATATTCTCTCATCATTGCATCCTTTCACGTAAGGCAGTGCTTCTGGGTATATTTATGAAATTGCTCCCATATCTGCTCAACAAGTTGGCTTTCAGACCTCTGTAGCTGGTGACTGAGTAAACTGTCAGGGTAGTTCTCAGGGGCAATTCGTAGACATTTACCACATACAATGTGGTCAGAAGTTGTGAAGCAGATGGGGCAGAAAGTTCCCTGAATTAAGTAGAAGGAAGGAGTAGAATATTTTTAGAGAAGAACTGTGCTCATAGTTTATTTTACTTTTTAAAAATTTTCTTAAACACCCTACATGGTTAGTCATTTAAATAATTGGGGTAGAAGAAAGAAAGGGAGAAAAAAATTACACTTTGATTAACCATGTTAAACCATTCTGTTACATTACATTTTGTTTTTCTTTTCCTATTTTTTAAACACAGGCTATTTCGTGTATATTTATTGAGTATCAGGCATTATACGAGATGTATACTAGTTGTGATCATATTATGTGGTCAATTTTGGAGCCTGAAAATTTTCATTTGACTTTACAATTGAATTATTTCTTGATATTACATATACTTTGTTATAAATATTAACTGTATTTTAACAGGAAAATTATCAGACTGAGAATGCTAATTAGTTTATTTTTTATGTGCTAAAAGTAAAAAAAGATAACTTTCTTTAGAGCCAGATGAACACAAATCCAGATTCACCTCCTTCCCAGCAGGGTAAATGAAGGCAAAATATTTAGTTAATCTGTTCCTCAATTTTTTCTTTAGAAGTGTAATTGCCTGATCATATGGTAGTTCTGTTTTTGAAGACCCTCCATACTGTTTTCCATAATGACTGCACCATTTTGCATTTCTGCAAACAGTATAGAAGTTTCTCCACATCCTCACCAACATTTGTTATCTTTTGTAATATTTTTTTATTAGAGCCATCTCTTGATTATTTCCTCTCCGATCCATATCTGCAACGTCTGCCTTACTGTTCTACCTGTTTCATTAATGATCAAGCATGCAGAAGTCTTTTCCAGTTTTAAAAACAAAGCAACCAAAGTAAAAACAAACCATAACCACTTCTTCAAACCCATATTTCCGTCCAGCTACTTCCATTTAATTTATACTTACAGGGAAACCTCTCAAAGGTAGCGTTTTCACTCTTACTCTGTTTTTCACCTCCCATTCTCTACTCAACCCACCCTCATAAGGCTTTATCCTTTCCACTCCAGTAAAACAGCTCTCACTAAAGTCAATAATGGCCTTCTTTTTTATAAAGCCAATTTACACTTCTGAGTCCTCATATTAATTGATCTAGGAAGAGCATGTGAAACATTTGAACACTTCCTCTTTTTAAAAACACTTTTCCCCTAGATATTCTGGTATCACAAACTCTTGGTTTTCCACATAACTTTCATGCTGCTCCAATTCAGTCTTTACTTTTGACTTTATATTCTTACCTGTCCTTTTAGTTTTACTTTAATGTATGTATTTTTCCTACTTATTAATTTATAAATTACATACTAGTATTGGCTGAATTGTGGCCTGTCAAAATGTATATAATGAAGTCCGAACTCCCTGTCTCTTAGAATGTGACTGTATTTGGGGCTTTATAATTATCTTTCTCCCTATTTAGAAAGGTAATTAAAGGTAATTAAATAAAATGGGACTGTTTGGGTGGGTCCTAACCCATATGACTGCTGTGTGTATAAGAAAGAGGAGATTTGGACACAGGCATGTGCCTGCACACAGAAAAGACCACATGAGGACGTAGCAAGAAGTCAGCCATCTGCAAGCCAGGGAGGGAGGCCTCAGGAAAAACCATACCTGTCAATGCAATGATCTTGGACACCTAGCTCCAGAACTGTGAAAAAATAAATTTATTTTATTTAAGCTATCCAGTCTGTAGCATTTCGTTATAGCAGCCCTAGCAAAGTAACACGCATACACTGAAAGGTAAAAATCTTAAGTGTTCAGTAACGCAGTTTTATACATTTGTAAGGTGGTATATAGTCATCACCTAGATGAACAAATAGATCATTACCAGCCTCCCAAGTGTTCCGACAAAGTAACCACCATCCTGATCTCTAGTAGCACAGATTAATTTGGTTTTCAATTCCATGCAAATGGAATCATACCGTGGTAAGCTTTTTTTTTTTTTTTTACTTCCTGTTTCTTTTGTTCAAAATTACATCTGTAAGATTCATTCATTTTATTGGATGTAACGGTAGTTTGCTTTTTTATTGCGTAACTGTATAGTATTCCATTTTATTGCTTTAATTTTGGTTATCTGTGCTATTCAAACTAATATGTTCTTATTATTTATTGCTAACATTCTAAGAATGCAATTGACTCTTCAATACAAATCTTTTATCCAGAGACCATGATAATTCCCTTAGACAAATTAGATTTTGAGGTGAGGGGAGTTATGAGGTGGGAGGGAATGTTTTCTATATACACAAAATGCCTCCTGTAAATAATGAGTCTTACTTCCTCTGAATGTTTGCTTCCTTTCTAATCTTTGTAAATTTTGTTTCTCTTTGCCCTACTGTCGTAGCTATGCCTCTAGTACCATGTTGAAGTAAAAATTGAAACCACCCTTAATTCGTTCCTGAGCTCAGGTTGGAAAATTTCAATACTTTACCACTGAGTACGTTTACTGTAGGCTTTTTGTACATACCATATCTTTTTAAGAATTATAAAGTTTCTTCTATTTTTTTCCTAGAGATTTACATGTGTATGTGTTAAATTTTCATTAAATGTTCTCTCCATATTTAGCAAAATCAGCATGTATCTTTATTCTATTAATGTGGTACATTATATATGATGATTTTAAGTAGTTATAAAATCTACTTGGTCTGGCTATGCTAGGTGGCTCCCGCCTGTAATCCCAGTACTTTGGGAGGCCAAGACGGGCAGACCACTTGAGGCCAAAAGGTAAAGACCAGCCTGGCCAACATGGCGAAATCCCATTTCTACTAAAAAATACAAAAATTAGCTGGGCGTGGAGACCAGTGCCTGTAATCCCAGCTACTCGGAGTGCTGAGGCAGGAGAATCGTTTGAACCTGGGAGGTGGAGGTTGCACTGAATCAAGATCACACCACTGCATTCCACCCTGGGCGACAGACAGAGACTGCGTTTCCAAAAAAAAAAATCTACTTGGTCTTAATGCATTATTATTTTTATATGTTACTGGATTTGATTTATTATTATCATGTTACAAATTTTGTCAAGTTTTTACACAGATACAACTCTGATATTATAAACAAATTGGAAACATTTGTTTATCTTTTTCCATTCTCTGAAAAATGAGTATAAAATTGGTATTAATAGTTCCTTAAATGTTTGAAAGAGTTTATTAATGTATTCATGTGGAGCTATAATTGTGTGAGGAAGATCTCTTTTTAATTGATAAATTTATTGATCATATGTGAGTTCACATTTCCTATTTCTTCTTGTTTCAGTTTTGACAAACTATTTTTTAATTGATAATTTTATGTTTTTGTAAATTATTTGTCAAAGCATTTTAAAGTAAGACTGGATATTTATAAGGTCTGTAAAATGCATGGTAATTTATCTTCTTTATTCGCATATTCTGCATGCCTCTTATACTGTTGTGTCTTGTTTTAATCTTTCATTTTCCTTCTATGCTTCCATTAGATTTTTTTTATTGACTTCTTCTCAAACTCATTAATCCTATCTTGTTTGTCATGTTTTCCAAAATCTTACCAGCGAGTTTTATATTTCATATATTTTGTTTTCCAGGATTCTGTATGGTTGAGGGGTATGGGATTGAGTTGAGCCAGAGTCGGGTTGATGTTTTTAGTAAGGGTCTGTTCAATTCTAGTTTGTGCCTCTTTCTTATGCATGGACGTCCTTGGCTTTTCATTCAAAACCTGGTGTGTTTCTATTTCCTTATCCCCCAAAATAATGAAGAATATTCAATTCTGCCTTTTCTGATGTTTTGGATTTACTCTTTAGCTCGTTCTTTGAAGCTTCAGAAGGGCAAATATCTTAATGGAGGGGCAAGATATGTGCTCCAGGCAGGCCCATCCTTCTAGCTGGAGTGCAATGGCACAATTTTGGCTTACTGCAACCTCTGCCTCCTGGGTTCAAGCAATTCTCCTGCCTCAGCCTCCCAAGTAGCTGGGATTGCAGGCACTGGCCACCACGTCCTGCTAATTTTTTTGTACTTTTAGTAGAGACGGGTTTTCAACATTTCGGTCAGGCTGGTCTCGAACTCCTGACCTCAGGTGATCCATCCGCCTCAGCCTCCCAAACTGCTGGCATTACAGGACTGAGCCACTGCCCCCAGCCAACAGACCCTTTGATGTAACTTCCTGGGCTGGACAGTAAATTGTGTCACAGTACATGTTAATGAAGTTAGTTTTTAGTAGATGCTTTTAATCAATCACATAATTTCATGTACTGTAGTGAACTATCAGCTGATGAAGAATTTCAAATCATATAAATGCTTGCACTTTGATTACCCTTGAGTCTTCACTTTCAGTGGTGTTCATGAAAATATCTGCATACACTTTGCAGCTACATCATTTTCAACCAAACCACTCCTAGGATCTGATTCACCCACAATAGTAATGTTGTGGCCTCTAAATCTAAGCTGACTGCAACCCCTTGGAACTAAGTTTATGATAGAAGTCACCTTGTGGTTTATTGTTTAATATGCTCAGTTAACTCTAATGGTGGTTGTTTTCTTTCTTCAGCAGACACAAATAATTTCCATGATTGAAGATAAAAGTAAACTTTGTATGTCTTTATTGCTTTTTCTTTATTTTCTGTTGCTTGATCCATATGCTGTCAACTTAGCACAAACATCATATTTTTCCAAACAATTCTTTGATATAAGTTATATTTTCTGCCTTTCTCCTCTCGTCATGCAAAGACAGAACCAAGTGCAAAAGAGGCCGACTACTCTGCTGCTGTGGGTCCATTCCACATTAGCTTGATAAATCATTTAAGTGGAAGCCATTTGTCAAAAATACATTTATTGGAATCAGAATTACTTTATGTGCAGGGGTTGCAGGACTGGTTTGCCAGCTCATACTAAATAATTCATCAAATCCTGATTTGCTAGAAATATAATACAGAAGGAACACATAATAAAATTAAATAAAGTTCCTCTATCTTGTAATAGGACTTTGAGAGAAATGTAATTACACGTCATTGTCATATCATAAATACAATTATGCTGAATTCAGTAGTCAAATGTGTGCTCATGTATTTCAGAATACATACAATAAATAGTGGTTATAATTTGTTACCAAACTTAACTTCATAGTAGTGAATATTTTTCAATCATACCTGTAACCCTTTTTTAGGTCTTTCTACTGCTGCTGATGAGAAAGTAATAAAAATCCTGTTTGATAAAGATGAAACCTTTGGTTGTCTCTTGAGTTGCTCACTAAACTCCAGGTAACAAGGAATCGCCTTTTGCTTACCTATGAAATGCTTCTTTATCAACATTTTTACCATATATTTTAGTAAAAATATCTGGGATCTCTCTCTCTGATCAAACTTTGAAATTAAAACTCATGAGTCTATCTGAAAATTAAAGAAAAAAATGCAAATTCCTTTCAAAAATGATTATAATGTCTGCTACTGAGGAACATGACAACAAACCTCTGTGTTAGTAAATTTGTAACAATGTTCACTATTTGGGCAATGGGTACCCTAGAAGCTCATTCCCCACTAGTATACAATATACCCAGGTAACAAATAAGCATATGCACCCCCTGAATCTAAAATATAAATAAATAAATAAATAAATAAATATCTTATGTTAATTGAAGGAATGATAAGCATATCATCTTTTAAAAACTCAGTGGAAAATTTTCTCTCAGCTTTGCTTAAGATAACTGCTTTCAGATCACATGAGGTCAGGAGTTCAAGATCAGCCCAACCAACATGGTAAAACCTCATCTCTACAAAAACACAAAATTAGCAGGATGCGGTGGCACACGCCTGTAATCCCAGCTTCTCAGGAGGCTGAGGCAGGAGAATTGCTTGAACCTGGGAGCCGGAGGTTGCAGTGAGCTGAGATTGCTCCATTGCACTCCAGCCTAAACAACAGTGAGACTTGTCTCGGGGAAGGGGAAAAAAAAAAAACAACTGCTTCTGCCTCTCTTTTTTCTTTTTTTTTTAATTTTTGTGGGTACATTGCTTCTGCATCTTCTAACCTTTGTTTAATTTTGTATCTTGCGAGCTCTGCAATTCATGTAAGTAATCATATTTTCTCTCTACTTTGGCTCTTTTGCAACTAACCAGCACACTCTAATATCTGAGCAGAATTTTTCACCCATGTTTTGAATAGCTATCACTCTTCCATTGGCATTGCATGTGTTTTTCCATCATTGTGTGTGTGTGTGTGTGTAATGACCTTATGTATTATTTATGACAATAAGAAATGTAAAGTCTAAGGTATCTTATCATACACAATGACTTTCAATTTGTTGTCAGAGTATTATATTTTTATTCTCTATTCCATTTCAATTTATTCTATCAAGTATGTTTCTTTAAAAACTTATCTTTTTGTTTATTGAATTTGGCACTTCTGCTTCAGAATTCATAGTTTCCTCATGACTTGGTAGCTCCTAGTGGTTTTTTGGTTTGCTCATTTGTTTTGTTTCTTAATCATTTTCTGAGTAGTAGTCTGCATATTTTCTCTATTTGTTTTTCTATACACCTGATATTTTTTTCTGCTATTTATCTTTCAGAATTGCCTCCATTCCTTCTTTTCTCCCATGTTATTGAGGTATTGTTGGCAGATAAAAATTGCATATATTTAGGGTGCACAATGTGATGTTTTGATACATTGGTAATTATTTCACAATGTATATGTATATCAAAACAGAATGACCTTAATGTCTTGCGTGCTGATGGCAGTTACTGTTTTTGTTGTATTTCCCTTTTTCCTATGATTTTCCAACTTTCTGTAATTCCATGCACAAAGAGAACACAGAGACTCAGTTAGCCATCTTGGTTTAGTCTCCCCCGATCATTTTCTATCTGTTGGAAAAGGGCATCTACCATTGACAGATGTGTGTGGTCTACTTCTGAACCCTCACTGCTGTTACATTCATCCAAATGTCTGTTCTTTTACTAAAAACACAGTGTCTTGATCACTGGTTTAGATTAGCCTTAAAGTTGGATAATATCCATTGTCTAACTTTGTTCTTCTTCTTTAATATTGTGTTGGCTGTTCTGGGTTTGTTTGGTTTGTATTTTTCCTTTTCATATAAATTTCAGTATGAGTTTATAGACATCTACAAAATAGACAGTTGGGATTTTGAGTGTAATTGTATTGGTTTAATGGATCCAGTGGGAAGAAAATGACATCTTAACAATATTGAGTCTTGCAATCCATGAACATGAAAAATTTCTCCATTTGTTTAGTGTGTCTTTGGTTTCTTTCATCAGAGCTTCATCATTTTCCACATCTATTTATAGTGATCTTATAAATATTTCATTAGATTTATACCTAAGGATTCACTTTTTATTTTAATGTAAATTATATTGTGTTTTATATTTCAAGTTCTAATTGTTTGTTGCTTTTATAAAGGAAAGCAATCAACTTTTTATGTTAACTTTTTATCTTGCGGCCCTACCAGATTTTAAATTAATTACAAGCACTGTGTCCTTGATTCTAATTTTCTTTACTCACTGCATTAGCTAGGATTTTCCGTACAATCTTCAGCAGGAATGGTAAGAGAGGATATCTTTACCTCGTCACCAACTTAAGGTGAAAACATTCAGTTTCTCACAATAAAGTATGATATTAGCTTGAGGTTTTTATAGATGTTCTTTACTGAGATGAGAAAATTCCCTCATCTTGAATGAGTACTGGGCTTTTTCAAATGATTTTTCTATATCAAATGATATTATCATATTCTGTCTTTTTTACCATATTGATTTCATGGATTCTTTTTTCTCCTTTTTGTTTTTTTGAGATGGAGTCTTGCTCCGATGCCCAGGCTGGAGTGCAACAGTGTGATCTCGGCTCACTTCAGCCTCTGCCTCCAGAGTTCAAGCTATTCTCCTGCCTCAGCCTCCCGAGTAGCTGGGACTACAAGTGTGTGCCACCATACCAGCTAATTTTTTGTATTTTTAGTAGAGATGGGGTTTCATCATGTTAACCAGGATGGTCTCAATCTCCTGACCTCGTGATCTGCCTGCCTCAGCCTCCCAAATGCTGGGATTACAGGCGTGAGCCACTGTGCCCGGCCATTAATTTTTTTTAAAAGTTGAACCAGACTTGCACATCTGGAATAAATCACACTTGATTGTGGTGTATAATTACTTTTATACATTATTGGATGGCATTTGATAAGAATTTGTTGAGATTTTTGCATCTATGTCTACAAGAGATATTCGATGTAGTTTTTATTTCTTGTAATGTCTTTATTTTTGGCATCAGGGTAATACTGGTAATACTAGTAATACTAAGATTAATTAGGAAGTGTTTTCTCTTTTATTTTCTAGAAGTGATTGTAGAAACATGGTTTAATTTGTACCTAAATATTTTTTAGAATTAGCTAGTGAAAGCATCAGGGACTGGTGCTTTCTTTAATGGAAGATTATTAACTACTGATTAAATATATTTAATAGTTTTAAGTCTATTTAGATTATCTACTCTTCCTTTGTGAATTTTGCTATTTTTTGTTTTTCAATAAATTGGTCTATTTCACCCATTATTAAATTTGTGGGCACAGAATTACTCACAATGTTTTATTATTATCCTTTTAATGTACATAGGATCAATAGTGATGAACCCTCTTGCATGTCTAATAATAGTAATTTGTGTGTTCTTTTTTATGGATAATTTCTGCTTGATTTAAAAACTGCCATTAGACAAGCTATTTCGTATTAGAAATGTAACACTACCCCTCCTACAAGCAGCAGCTGGGAGGTGTTCAGTTCTGACGTTTTATGTAGGCTTTTTGTTGGTTTCTTTATTTCCCTTCTCAGACTTATTTGCTGATTTCTTTTATGCACAATGTCTTTCTTGTTAGATTTTCTCATATCATGCCACAGAAATCCACAGACATAATCAGTCTAGTCTCTTGAAGGGTATAAGCTGCCCAGAGAGAAAGGTGAGCTGTGAGAAGATTTATTCCTTGGAAGAGTCATTGGAAGACACCAAGCCAATTACCAAGAAAGATGTCTACACAACTTTTCAACTATCACAGTAGTTTGAGATCTTAAATTTCACAAATCATTTAATATATCAACTCATCCCACAAAGCATCAAATCCTCTGATAAATAAATGTTACCCTGATGTTTTAGAAATGAGGCAAAAGTGACAATGGAAAGAAACTGGTTATCAGACCAAATGTCACATGTGTTTCCCCTTGATGGAAATTCCTGGTGAGTTACATTCTGATATCTTTCTGTTGTAAGAAGGAATTCCCTGATATGAATTAGGCATCTTTTTTCACTTTCCTGGCCTTACTAGAAATATCCCCAACAGAATTTGCCCTGCATAGTGACTATCACACTAGAGGCATCCTTACAGGTTCACTTACAAAAGCATTTTTCTTTGATGTGATTTTTAAATAACGTCTTCACTGAGATACAATGAAGGTTTATTTTTTATTAAAAAGTTAGTATATGTTCTGCTTTTGACCATAATAGAATTAGTAGTACTGGACTTTTCCCACTCTCAAAAAGCAACTATAAAACGAGACATATGTGAAGTAAATTGGAAGTGGGAGGTAGACACAGAGAAAGAGAGAAAAAATTCTAGTTCCAATATCAGGAGTGACAGAAGAGGTATCGCTATAAATGATAGATAATTTAATATTGAAATAAAAATAAAATATGATTGACAATTTTTTGACAAGATATTTACAACTTAAATGGGCAAGTTACTTCAAAACGAAACTTACCATAACAGGAAGACATATAAAGATAATACTTTACTACTCCTGTATCTTTTAAATAAAATGATTTCATAGTTAAATACATACCCACAAAGAAAACTCTGGACAAAGATGGGTTTATTTGGGAATGCTGTCAATCAATGCATAAACAAATAACACCAATTCTACACAAACTGTTTCAGAAAATAGAAAAGGAAAGATTTTCTAGCTGATTTTGTGAGGCCAGCATTACTTTTTTAAAACAAAACCAGATAGAGTGCATGTGAATTAAAAAATAGGTAGATATTAGTCATGAACATAAATACAAAATCCTTAAAATATCAGCAATTCAAATCTAGCCAAATAGAAAATAATACTTATTTACTAAAGAATAAACCATTGATTCAACATTCAAAAACCAAACAACTTAATTTAGTATATCAATAGACAATAATGAAGAAACGTTTGATCATCACAATGAATGCAGAAAAAGCACTTGTCAAAATTCAACATCTATGTGTGATTCAACAAAACTCTCAAAAAACTAAGAATTTAAGGGAATTTCTTCAACCTAGCAAAGTAATATACAAATAAACAACAACAAAATAATTTGCAATTAATATCAACTAATAAATTTAATGGAGAAAGACTGAATGTTTTTCACTTAAATGGAGAAGAATTAAGAATGTCTTATCTTACCAATCTATGCTACATTTTACTAGAGGTCCCACTAAATGCAATAAAATAAGAATAAATAAATAAAACGCATAATTATTGAAGAGGTAAGTATAATTGTATCTAGCTAACTATTGCATTATAGTCTATGTAAAAAATCTACAAGAAACTACTAGAGTAATTTAATGTATTAAGGGATCAAAGATACAAGTTCAGTCTACAAAAATGAAATATAGTTTCAGCAGCAAAATGGGATGTTAATTTTTAAAATTAAGATAGTATCGAAAACATAAGATATTTAGGAATAAACTAAGTAGAATGTGTGGGTAAGACCACTAACCCAAAAACTATAAAAACAAAACCAAAAAAATACCTAAAAATTTTAAAACAGATAAAATGTCATGGGTTGGGGTTAAATAGTGATACGATATTTACTTTCTCAAATAGTTCTTTTGGATCAATGCTATTCTAATTATAGTTTGAGATGACTGCCGGGCACGGTGACTCACGCCTGTAATCCCAGCACTTTGGGAGGCCGAGACGGGTGGATCACAAGGTCAGGAGATCGAGACCATCCTGTCTAACACGGTGAAACCCCGTCTCTACTAAAAAATACAAAAAAACTAGCCGGGCGAGGTGGCAGGCACCTGTAGTCCCAGCTACTGGGGAGGCTGAGGCAGGAGAATGGTGTAAACCTGGGAGGCGGAGCTTGCAGTGAGCCATGATCCGGCCACTGCACTCCAGCCTGGGCGACAGAGCCAGACTCCGTCTCAAAAAAAAAATTAATTAATTAAAAAAAAAAAGTCTGAGATGACTTTCAAAAATAAAATTTTATGTGTTCATTCTAATTTTATATTGATGTGTAAACAATCTAGAAATAAAACATCATTAAAGTTAACAAAGTATTCTCTTCAAGAGGAATTATTAAGATCATGTATGAAAAAGCACTGACTGGAAGAAACTATTTGAAAATATATTTATCCCAAAATATTTCTATGCAAAACATATGCTAATTCATACAACTCAACAATAATAAAGAACAACAACCCAATAAAAGTGTACATGAGCTTCCTCAATAATGTCTTTATGTCTCTTTTTATTCCCAATCCAGAATCTAATTCATTATCAAAGATCACATTTAATTGTTATATCTGTTTATTCATCTATAATCTGCAGCTTTCCTGACCTTGGTATTTTTGAAATAAAAATGGACTGGGTGCTTTATAGAATATCCCTCGATTCGAGTTTGTCTGATGTTTATCATGCTTAAGTCAAAGTCATGCATTGTTTGCCAGAAGCGTTCTTGCATTCTTCTCAGTGGATCATCAGGAGAGGCATGTTGTTGGTTTGTGCCAATGTTAATGATGATTAATTTGATCATTTCTTGAAATTGGTCTCTGCCAAAGTTTTTCTTTCTAGAGTTACTATGATTTTGTCTTGGTAACTGATAAATGATTTGTGAGGATGTATTTAAGACAATACAAGCATTATTTTCCCAGTAAAGCTGTTTCATTAGTGTTTGCATCTGTTTATAATTTTCTAACTCCATCATTATTAAATATTTAATTGGCATTCTACTATAAGAATACACCATCCTTTCTCATTTATTTGTTTGTGAAAATTATTTTTCTCTCTCTTAAACCTCTGGCAGCCACTTTTCTTCCTAGAGACAAAGTTATCACTTTCTATTATATTTTTTGATACATTTTATAAATAAACCAAATTAGAGTCTTGTTATTTTCTTTCTTTTTCCCCAAATAGACATTGATTTGTACCTTGATTTTTTCATTTAAAAATAAATTTTGGAGATTATTTCAATCAGTTTGTGAAGAGATTCCTCATTCTTTTTTACACGTCTGCTCTTGTTGAATGTAACATGAGCTGGTGAATCAGTCTACAAATCATCGACATTTGTTTTTTGTCAATTTTTTTTTTTTTTTTTTTTTTTTTTCTGAGACAGTCTCTCTCTGTCACTAGGCTGGAGTGCAGTGACTATCTCGGCTCACTGCAACGTCTACCTCCTGGGTTCAAGTGATTCTCCTGCCTCAGTCACCAGAGTAGCTGGGACTACAAGTGAGTACCAGCACGCCCAGCAAATTTTTGTATTTTTAGTAGAGACGGGGTTTCAAATGCTGGCCAGGATGGTCTTGATCTCTTGACCTCATGATCTGCTTGCCTCAGCCCCCCAAAGTGCTAGGATTACAGGAGTGAGCCACCGCGCTCGGCGCAAAGTTTCGTTTTTACAAGTGGCAATGCAATAAATACCCTTACATTTATATCATTTCATACCTACTGGAAAATATTGTTAGTTTAAATTCACAGAAGTAAATTTACTCCCTAAAAAGTTGTATGCATTTAATTTTAATATGTTTGCCATATTGTGCTTAATAAAAATAGTATGAATACACTTCTACCACCAATGTAATTAATTGCCTCTTTCTCTAGAGCCTTGACATGTAGCATAATTTTTTAAATTTGATAACCTTATAAATAGAAAATCATCTTAGTATAATTTTATTTTGAATGTATTTTGTTTACTGTGACAGTAAGCCTTTTATCAGTTTAATGCCATTTTAATTCTCTTTCTGATAAATTTGATAATAACGTTAATCCCTTTTCATTGGATATTTGTTATTTATTTTTCTTTCGGGCTTATAGGGGTTCTTTCCATACTAGAGAAAGTAGCCTTTTGTTTGTAATATGAGTTTTAATTTTATTTCCATTTTGCTACTCATGTTTTTACTTTGTTAATGGTAGCTTTTGATATTCAAACATTATTATTATGTTGAAATTGAATACAGTCTTCTAAATGTAACACAAACTTCAAAAGTCAAAAAACTTTAATAAATCTAAAATTAAAATGCAATTCAAAATATTATCCTACCATTTCTATTACTAAATTTTGATTTCATTGCTTACATTTAAATTTGGGCCATTTTGGGATTTATTCTGGTATGAAGCATAAATTGAAACTCATTTGATTTTACATAAGTACCCAGTTATATCAACGCCAATTAACTCTAATTTTTTTACAGTACAAACCAAAACAAAACAATGTCTATATTATAGATTACTGTTTGCTATAATATTATGATTGATTTAGATTTTTACAAAATCTTTCTTTCTGAAATTCTCGCTAATATACTTTCCTGATTTAATCTGGTTGGACTGCAGTTATTTATTGTTTTAAATTCAGTCTAATTTTACAAATTGTATGTATTTAATATTTACTATGAACAAGGCATTCTCCCTGACATTTCATGCAATACAAAATTTTTAAGATCAACCCCATAAGAAATTTTAGACTAGCATAGAGATAAAAATAGTTTGTCAAAAATTACAATTAAAATCAGGGAAACAATATATGTCTCAAGAATATACAAGGCATTAATATTATAGAAGTACAAAAAGGGGAAGATCACATAAGTTTCTGAGGGAGTTAGGTGGGAAAAGTTCACGAAGAGGGGAATGTTTTACATGGTTCCTAATAAGTTGAGGTAGCTCCTAATAAGATAGGTTGAAAGAACTTCATTCTTGGAAATGCTGTAAAAATAAAATAAACAAACAAAATACAGTCAGAGTAGTCAGAAAACTGTTCCCAGGTAGAGAGTAATCTAGTTTCACCGGAACGTAGAATTCCTGTTGAAGAGCAAGGACAAGTAAATTTGGAATCAAAAACTAAGTTTACCAAAGGTAAATTGGGGCCAAATTAAGAAGGGCATTTGTTCACAATGTCCAGGTAGTAGAGCACCATTAAAAGTTTGTAGAAGTGAAGGGTGATATAATCTCTACCTTGGAAAAAATAATCAAGTAGCCAAATTAAAGGTATTCAAAGCAGTTTTAATCTATTTTCACATTTAGGAAGTCATCATTTCTGGAAGTCAATCCCCACTGTCCATAAGGAGCTTCACTTCTCATACATATGTATTTTATGCATGTGGTAGGTGGTGGAGGGGATGACATGGAATAAAGGGATCCTTCCTAGAATCTGGCAAAAAAAAAAAAAAAAAGATTAAAAATGCTTCAGAGATATTGTGGGTTTGGTTCTAGATTACTGCAATAAAATGAATATTGTGATAAAGTGAATCACACAATTTTTTGATTTTCCAGTGTACATAAAAGTTATGTTTACATGACACTATAGTCTATTTAATGTGAAATAGTATTAGGTATAAAAAAGTACACACCTTAATTTAAAAATGCTTTATGCTGAGTGTGGTGGTTCACACCTGTAATCCCAGCACTTTGGGAGGCCAAAGCAGGTGGATCACTGAAGGTCAGGAGTTCAAGACAAGCCTGGCCAACATGTTGAAAACCCATATCTGCTAACAATACAAATATTAGCTGGACATGGTGGTGTGTGCCTGTAATCTCACCTACTTAGGAGACTGAGGCAACAGAATGAGGCCACTGCACTCCAGCCTGGCCGACAGAGTGAGACTCCATCTCAAAAAATAAAATTAAATTAAAATTAAAATGCTTATTACAAAAGTAAAAAAAAACATGCTAGCAATCATCTGAGCCTTCAGTGATTCACAACTGTTTTGCTGGTGGAGGGTCAAGACTCAATGTTGATGGCTGCTGACCAATGAAGATGGTAATTGCTGAAGTTTGGAGTGTCTATGGTAATTTCTTAAAATAAGACAACAGTGAAGTTTGCCTCAAAAATTGATTATTCTTTTTGTGAAAAATTTAGCTGTAGCATGTGAGGCTGATTAATAGCATTTTATTTACAGTGGAACTTTTTTCAAAATTGGAGTTAATACTCTCAAATCATGCAACTGCTTTATCAACTAAGGTTCTCTAATATTCTAAATTTTTTCTTGTTTTGCAACGATGTTCACAACATCTTAATCAGGAGTAGATTTCATCTCTAGAAACTTCATTCTTTGCTCATCCATAGAAGCAACTGCAACACCTTATCCATTAAAGTTTTATCATTAGAGTGCAGCAACTCAGTCACATCTTCAGACTTCACTTCTATGCTTGAACTCCTCTAAATTATCTAAGATGGTTGGAATCTACTTCTTGCAAGCTCCTGTGAACATTGATATGTTGGCCTCTTCCCATGAATGTTGAATATTCTTAATAGCATCCTGAATGGTGAATTCATTCTGGAAGGTTTTCAATTGGCTTTGCTCAGATCCCTCAGAGAAATTATTATCTATGGCAGCTTTAGCCTTATAAAATGTATATCTTAAATAATACTTGAGAGTAAAATTTGCTCTTTTATCATGGACTATAAAATGGATGTTTTGTCAGAAGGCATGAAAACATTAATCTCCTGTACATCTCAATCAGAGCTCTTGGGTGACCAGGTGATTATCAATAAGCAGTGATATTTTGAAGAGAATCATTTATCATTTTTTTCTGAGCAGTAGTCTCAACAGTGGGCATAAAATTAAAAGTAAACTATACTCTAAACAGATGTGCTGTGATCCAGACTTTGTTGTTATATTTATAAGAGAATACACAAAGTATATTTAATACAATCCTTAAGAGCCTTAGAAGTTTGGGAATGGAAAATGAGCATTAGCTTCAACTTAAAGTCACCAGCTACATTAGCCCCTGAACAAGTATTAGACTGCACTTTGATTATTTGAAGCCAGGCATTGTCTTCTCCTCTCCAGCTATGAAAGTCCTAGATGATATCTTCTTCCAATATAAGGCTGTTTTGTCTAGATTGAAAATCTATTGCTTAGCGTAGCCACCTTCTTCAATAATCTTAGCAAGATAGCTACATCTTCTGGCTACCTTGCTCTAGCTTCTATATAGCACTTGCTGCTTCATCTTGCACTTTTATGTTATAGAGATGGCTTCTTTCCTTAAATTCATGAACCAATGTCTGCTAGCTTCAAATTCTTCTTCTGTAGTTTCCTCACCTCTCTAAGTCTTCACAGGATTGAAAGGAGTTAAGGCCTTGCTGTGGATTAGGCTTTCTCTTAAGAACATTGTGGCTGGTTTGATCATTTATCCACACCAGTACAACTTTCTCCATATCAGCATTGAGGCTGTTTTCCTTTCTTATGATTCATGTGCTCACTGAAGTAGCACTTTTAATTTCTTTCAAGAACTTTTCCTTTGCATTCACAACTAGGCTAACAGTATGGTACAAGAAGCCTAGTTTTTAACTTATCTCAGTTTTTGACATACCTTCCTCACAAAACTATTTCTAGATTTTTATGTGAAGTGAGATATATGCAACTATTTTTTCACCATTGTAGACCATTTCACCATTGTAGACTATTCCACCATTGTAAACCATAATAGGCTTATGAATTGGTATAATCTCAATGTTGTTGTATCTTACAGAATATGGAGACTCAATCATAGGGAGAGAGACAGGAGAACAACTGGTCAGTAAAGCAGTCAGAACATATAAAACTTTTATCAGTTCAGTTTGCTGACTTGTATAGGTGTGGTTTTTGGTGCCTAAAAGCAATTACAATGGTAGCAACAAGATCACTAATGACAGATCATCATGAAAAAAATATAATAATAAAAAACTTTGAAATATTGTGTGAGTTACCAGTATGTGACACACTGAAACAAAGCAAGCTCATGCTGTTGGGAAAAAAAAAAAAAAAATGGCACCAACAGACTTGCTCAATGCAAGGTTTCTTCAAACTTTCAATTTGTAAAAAATGAAATATCTGAGAAGCATAATAAAGCAAAGTACAATAAAATGAGGTATGACTGTAATCAGCAAGTAGTGGCTATATATCTTCTTGATTTTGTATTCCACATAACAAGAAAATAAAAGGACCATGAAGTTTTGATTATTCTATACAGAGAAGTATGAGGGAGTGAAAGTATCCATATGTATTGACCCCTTGAACCTGCTTTGGGAAGCGGTGAGATACAATATAAATAATATCTCCAGATGGGCACAAAAAGATGACACTTGATACCTGGTATGTTTTCTAAACTTTTTTCTAAACTTTCCAGGAAGATATTTAGCCACCAAACTTTAAAAATAAATCTATCATCTAAATTTAATTTGCTAAAAACTTATGAATAAATAACACAAACCACATCCTAATCAGTATTATAAGCTGGCATAATTATGTAATGCTAGCCTCGAGAAGAAAACAAAGAGTTAGATCTAAATGGCTTTGACATTCTGCCTTGCACCTGCCTGCACACCTTCGCCCCTTCCTTCTGAGGCTGCAATTTATTTTTTAAAATGTTTCCTTTACTAGTGAGGGCTGAGTGACAATTTATCATCACTTTCTTTGAAGCCTCTGACTTCCAAAGTTCAGGGTTGACATTTTAATTTAGTACTTGGACATGCATATTCATTTCATTTCATTTGATATTACTAGAATGATCTTCCTAGGCAAACAAGATTTCCAATAGCTAAGCCCTCTTCTTAACAGATGACATCTAGAATTCTTATAGAATAATAAAGCTAGTGATCCCAACTCTACCTCAGCCAGTGAGGGCGAAAGCCACATTTCATATGTTGTCATGCTGGAGATGATAATAGATAAATAAATAAGACCAAGAGAGAGGGAGAAATGAAGGTTTACATCCATAGAATAGAGAAATTCAAGAATGAATGTATGTGATTTAAAAGTGATCTGGCAGAAAAGACTCTTGGAAGATGGCAGAGTAGGAAGCACAAGAAATCTACCTCCCCACCTAGACACAATCACATGAGAAGAATAGATCTGATGTAACTACTTCAGAATAGTGGAATCTACTGAAGGCTTGCAAGTTCCAGAAGAATGCTTGTACAGTAAAACGTGGTTATGTTTAATTAATTTCAGCTTTTAAATTAGCAATGTCTACTCATCCCCCACACCATAGTTCCTTGGCAGGCAGTCATCCATGTGTTCCTGGAGCAGCTTGCTTTAGGTTATGGGAAACAGAATGAACAGTAAGAATCCTATATTTCCAAATATCATAAATTCATGCTGTGATGACTAATTGCTGCTTCTTAATACAGAGGTTCTAACACAGAGACTGGAAGCCACAGTTCCAGTCCTTCTCCTCCACCGTCATTGTTGCAAGGTCCTCCCTCTCTGGCTGGAGTGACTTACATGTTGATACCACCCCCCTTTTTGTTCATACTTCCCTTCATTTTCCCCTGTTTTTCTTTTTGGGAGCCAGGTATTAATGACTAGTGCATTCAAAAACAACTACATCCATGTGAATCAGGAATTAAAATCAAAAAAGACAAAAATAGAAGCTTGAAAGCAGCAAGAAAGAAGACTTGTCACACACAAGGAATAAAGTTATTAAAATTTATCATCAGAAACTCTGGAAGCCTGAAGGCAGTGGCCAAATATATTTAAAGTGCTAAAAGAAAAATATATATATCAACCAAGCATTTTATACCCAAATAAAATGTCCTTCAGAAATCAGAGAGAAATTAAGATATGCCCAGATTAAAAAAAAAAAAAAATCTAAGGGAGCTCATTACCACTGGACATGCCCTGCAAGAAATCCTAAAGAGAGTCTTGTAGGTTGAAATCAAAGGACACCAGATAGTAAGTCAAAGATGTATGAATAAATAAATATCTCATAAAGATGAATGTATGGTCAATTATAAAAGCTAATATTGTAAGAATGGTCTTCAACTCCACATTTTTGTTTTCTACGTGATTTAGGAGACCAATGTGTTTAAAAAATAATTATTAGTTTATAATTTTAGGCACAAAGTGCAAAGACATTTTGTGACATCAATAATTGAACAGAAGGATGAAACTGTAAAAGATCAGATATTTTGTATGCAATTAGACTTAAGCTGGTGTAAGTTAAAATTAAAGTGTTACAGCTTTAAGATGTTAAATGTTACCATGCTAACCGCAAAGAAAAACAATTATCGATTATACACAAAAGGAACTGAGAAAGGAATAAAATATGCAATACAAAAATGAAGTAAACACAAATAAAGACAGTAATGCATAAAATAAGGGGTAAAAAAAGAAGCAACAAGGTAAACAGAATACAAATATCAAAATGAGAGGTCTCTACTAATCAATATGAATTTAAATGTAAATTAATCAAGATCTCCAATCAAATGCCTGAGATTGGCAGAGTTGATTTGAAAAGATTTTTAAAAATTATTTACAGTATCCTGTGTACAAGAAAGTCACTTTACATCCAAAGACACAAATGGGTTGAACGTAAAAGAATGAAAAAGGATATTTCATGCAAATAAAAACCAACACAGAGCAGAAATAACTATACTAATACCAGACAAAATAGACTTTAAATTTTAAGAAAGGTTTATCAGAGACAAATAAAGACATCACATATAAATAAATTGTTCAATATAGTAAGATGATATAATAATAATAAACATATGTGCACCTAATAACAGATCAAACTATATTAAGCAAAAGGTGACAGAATTAAAGGGAGAAATAATTTTACAATAATAGTTAGATACTTCAGTACTTCATCCTCAATAATGGATAGAAAAACCAGACAGATGATAAAGATATAGAACTGTACACTAAACCAACTAGATCAAACATTTATTGGACACTCTAGTGAGCAATAAAGCATACACATTCTTCTCATGTGCTCATAAAACATTCTTCAGAGTAGACTATATGTTAGGTTAAAAATTAAGTGTTAATAGATTAAAAAATAGATAATATATAAAATATTTTCTCCAATCACAATGGATAAAAAAAGTAGAGGGAACAGTATAGGGGACTTTGTCTTGCAGTTTACATACCAGCTTGGTCACAGTGGGGTACAGCACCAAGCGGGTTCTTAGTATCCCTAATTCAAGACATTGACTCTTGGATGGCATTCCTGGACATACCCTTGGCCAGGGGTGAGCCCACGTCCCAGAGGGGTGAGTCCCAAGCCTGGCAGCATTCACCACAAGCTGATTGAAGATCCTATGGGCCTTAAGGGAACATTGGTGGTAGCCTGGCAGTACTTGGGGTGAGCCTGTGCTGGTGGTAGACATGGAGAGGGACTCCTCTGCCTATAGAAAAGTAAGGGAAGAGTAGGAAGGACTTTGTCATGTGGTTTGTTAGCCAGCTAAGCTACAGTAGAATAGACCATCAGGTAGATTTTTAAGGCATCTAACTCCAAGCCCTGGCTACTTGATGGCATCTCTGAAACCACCTGGGGCCTAGGAGAACTTGTCACTCTGATGAGAACAGAAGCCTATATGGGTTTATCACCTATTAATTGTAGAACCCTAGGGCCTTGAGCGAAAGTAGGCAGTAGCCAAGCAGTGATTACAGAGGGCCCTAGGTGAAACCTGATCTGTACTGGCTTCAAGTCTGACCCAGCATACTCCCTCTGGTGGTGGCCACAGGTGTTCTTGTGTCACTCCTCCCCCAGCTCCAGGCAGTTCAGCACAGAAACAGACACACTCTGTTTGTTTGGGAGAAAGCATCTCACACCAGTTAGAATGGCAATCATTAAAAAGTCAGGAAACAACAGGTGTTGGAGAGGATGTGGAGAAATAGGAACACTTTTACACTGTTGGTGGGATTGTAAACTAGTTCAACCATTATGGAAAACAGTATGGCGATTCCTCAAGGATCTAGATCTAGATGTACCATATGACCCAGCCATCCCACTACTGGGTATATACCCAAAGGATTATAAATCATGTTGCCATAAAGACACATGCACACGTATGTTTATTGCGGCACTATTCACAATAGCAAAGTCTTGGAATCAACCCAAATGTCCATCAGTGACAGACTGGATTAAGAAAATGTGGCACATATACACCATGGAATATTATGCAGCCATAAAAAAGGATGAGTTTGCGTCCTTTGTAGGGACATGGATGCAGCTGGAAACCATCATTCTTAGCAAACTATCACAAGAACAGAAAACCAAACACCGCATGTTCTCACTCATAGGTGGGAACTGAACAATGACATCACTTGGACTCGGGAAGGGGAACATCACACATTGGGGCCTATCATGGCGGGGGAGGGGGGAGGGATTGCATTGGGAGTTATACCTGATATAAATGACGAATTGATGGATGCTGACGAGTTGATGGGTGCAGCACACCAACATGGCACAAGTATACATATGTAACAAACCTGCACGTTATGCACATGTACCCTAGAACTTAAAGTATAATAATAAAAAATAAAAAATAAAAAGAGTCTCTTCCTGGGTAATCCAGGAAGATTCTTACGGATCTTATCCAAGACTACCAAGTTAGTACCTCTATGAATCTGCAAGAACCACAGCATTACTGGACTTGGGGAACCCCCTAATGCAGCTATAACTGCAGTGACCAAATACTCATCACAACACTCAGGCCCCTTCAAATATCTAAAAAGCCTTCCCAAGAAGGACAGATACAAACAAACCCATACTGGGAAGGCTAAAATAATAAAATAAATACCTAACTCTTCAATGTCCAGACATCAATGAACATATACAACATCAAGGCCATCCATGAAAACATAGCCTCACCAAACAAAATAGATAAGCCACCAGAAAACAATTTGAAGAGACAGAGATATATGAACTTTCAGATAGATAATTCAAAATAGCCATGTTGAGGCAACTCAAAGAAATTAAAGATAACACAGAGAAATAATTCAGAATCCCATCAGAGAAATTTAACAAAGAAAGTGAAATAGCTAAAAAAGAATCAGGCAGAAATTCTGGAGCTGAAAAATACAACTGACATACTGAAGAATGCATCAGAGTCTGTTAATAGCAGAATTGATCAAGAAGAAAAAGGAATTACTGAGCTTAGAGAAAACCTATTTGAAAATAGACGGTCAGAGGACACAAAATAAAAAATAAATAAACGTGCCGACAGGATATAAAAATAGCCTCAGAAGGGTAAATCTAAGAGTTCTTGGCCTTAAAGAGGTAGAGAAAGACATAAAGGTTGAAAGTTTATTCAAAGGGATAATTAAAGAGAACTTCCCAAACCTAGATAAAGATATCAATATCCAAGTACAAGAAGTGTATAGGACACCCAGCAAATTTAACCCAAAAAGACTACCTCAAGGTATTTAATAATCAAATTCCCAAAGATCAAGGATAAAGAAAGGATTCTAAAAGTAGCAAGAAAAAACAAACAGAAAAAAACATAAAATGGAGACTCAGTAAGTCTGGCAAAAGAGTTTTCAGTGGAATCTTACAGGCCAGGAGAGAGTGGCATGATATAGTTAAATTGCTAAGGGGAAAAAAAAATTACCCTAGAATAGTATATCCAGTGAAAATATCCTTCAAACATAAATAATTAACACTTTTCCAGACCAAGATAAAAAAAGCTGAGGGATTTTATCAATATCAGACCTGTGCTACAAGAAATGTTTTTCAATCAGAGAAACAAGGGCATGAATGAGCAATAAGAAATCATCTGAAAGTAAAAACTCACTGGTAATAGTAAGTACACAGAAAAACACAGAACATTATAACACAGTAACTGTGAAATGTAAATTTATCTTACCTAAGATAGTCTAAAAGATGAACCAATCTAAAATAAAAACTGCAACCAGTTTTTAAGACAGACTACCTCAGAAAAGTAGAAAAACTTAAAATAAACAGCCTAATAATGCATCTTAAAGGACTAGAAAATAGAGAGCAGGCCAAACCCAACATTATTAGGTGAAACAAGTAATAAAGATCAGAGCAGAAATAAATGAAATTGAAATGAAGGAAACAGTACAAAATATACATTTATAGAAAAGTTTGCTTTTTGAAAAGATAAACAAAATCAACAAACCTTTGTCCAGACTAAGAAAAAAAAAAAAAATAGAGAAGACCCAAATAAATCAGAGATAAAAAGGGATATATTACAAACAATACTGTAGAAATTCAAAGGATCATTAAAGGCTACTAAAAGCAACTGTATGTCAATAAATTATAAAATATAGAAGAAATATATACATTTCTACACACACAACCTACCAAGATGAAACTCTGAAACAATTCAAATCCAAAAGACCTATAACAAATAATGAGATCAAAGCCTTAATAAAAATTATCCCAGCAAAGAAAAGCTTAGGACCTGATGGCTTTACTGCTGCATTTTACCAAATATTTAAAGAAGATCTAATACCAATTCTACTCAAACTATTAGAAAAAGGAAGAAGAGGAGGCAATGCTTCCAGACTCATTCTGTGAACCCTCAAAAAACTGGGTATAGAACATACCTCAACATAATAAAAGCCATATACGACAGACTCACAGCTAGTATCATACTGAATGGGGAAAAACTGAAAACCTTTCCTCTAATATCTGGAACTAAACAAAGATGTCCACTTTCATCACTGTTATTCAGTATAGTACTGGAAGTCCTAGTTAGAGCAATCAAACAAGAGAAATAAATTAAATGGCATCCAAATTGGAAAGGAAGAAGTCAAATTATTCCTGTTTGCAGATGATATGATCTTACATTTGGAAAAACCTAGACTCCATCAAGAACCTATTAGAACTGATAAATAAATTCAGTAATGTTACAGGATACAAAGTGAACATATAAAAATCAGTAGCCTTTCTATATGCCAACAGTGAATAATCGGAAAAATAAATCAATAAATAATTCCATTCACAGTAGCTACAAATAACAGAGTAAACAGACATCCAAGAGGATGGCAGAAAGTATTTTCAAAGTATGCTTCTGACAAAAGGCTAATATCCAGAGTCTTTAAGGAACTTAAATAAATGTACAAGCAAACACCAAACAACCTGATTGGTTTGGCTGTGTCCCCACCCAAATCTCACTTGAATTGTGGCTCCCATAATTCCCACATGCTGTGGGAAGAACCTGGTGGGAGATAATTGAATCATGGTGGCGTTTCCCCCATACCGTTCTCATGGTAGTGAGTAAGTCTCACGAGATCTGATGGTTTTATAAGGGGAAACCTTTTTCACTTGGTTCTCATTCTCTCTTGTCTGCTGTCATGTAAGATGTTCCTTTCACCTTCTGTCTTCCACCATGATTGTGAAGACCTCCCTAGCCATGTGGAACTGTGAGTTCAGTAAACCTCTTTTTCTTTATAAATTACCCAGTCTCAGGTATGTCTTTATCAGCAACGTAAAAACAAAGTAATACACAACCGCATTAAAAAATTGACAAAGGATATGAAAGACACTTTTTAAAAGAAGACATATTTGAGGCCAACAAGTATATGAAACAATGCTCAACATCACTAACCATTAAAAAATGCAAATAAAAACCACTATGAAATATTATCTCACATTGGTCAGAATGGCTATTATTAAAAAATTGAAACAAAAAAAACATGCTGGTGAGGTTGTGGAGAAAACGGAATGCTTATACACTGCTGGTGGGAGTGTAAGTTAGTTCAGCCATTGTGGAAAGCAGTGTGGTGATTCCTTAGATAACTTAAAACAGAATTACCATTTGGCCCACCAAATTCAATTATTGGGTATATCCCCAAATGAATATAAATTATTCTACCATAAAAACACATGCAGTGGTATATATTCATTGCAGCACTATTCACAATAGCAAAGACATGGAATCAACCTAAATGTCCATCAATGGTAGACTGGAGAAAGAAAATGTGGTACATAAACACCATGGAACACTATGCACCCATAAATGGGAGCAAGATCGTATCCTTTGTAGCAACATGGATGGAGCTAGAGGCCATTATCCTTAGCATACTAATGCAGAAACAGAAAACCTCTGTGCAGCAAAGGAAACAACAAAGTAAGGAGACAACCCACAAAATGGGAGAAAACATTTGCAAACTATCCATCTGACAAGGGATTAACAATCAGAATATATAAAAAGCTCAAGCAACTCTATAGGATAAAATCTAATAATCCGATTTAAAATTGGGCAAAAGATATGAATAAATGTTTCTCAAAAGAAGACAAACAAATGGCAAACAGGCATATGAAAAGGTGCTCAACATTACTGATTATCAGATAAATGCAAATCAAAACTCCAATGAGATATCATCTCACCCCAGTTAAACTGGTTTTTATGCAAAAGATAAGCAATAACAAATGCTGGAAAAGATGTGGAGAAAAGGGAAGCCTCATACACTGTGGGAATGTAAATTAGTACAACCATTATGGAAAACAGTTGGGGGGGATTCCTTAAAAACTAGAAGTAGAGATACCATATGATCCAGCAATCCTATTGTTAGATATATACTCAAAAGAAAGGAAATCAGTATATTGAAGAGGCATCTGACCCCAATATTTATTTATTTATTTATTTATTTATTTATTTATTTATTTATTTATTTATTTATTTTTGAGGTAGAGTCTCATTCTGTCACCCAGGTTGGAGTGCAGTGGCACAGTTTCAGCTCACTGCAACCTCCACCTCCCGGATTCAAGTGATTCTCCTACCTCAGCCTCTCAAGTAGCTGGGATTACAGACGCCCACCACCATGCCTGGCTAATTTTTGTATTTTCAGTAGAAATGGAGTTTCCCCATGTTGGCCAGGCTTGTGTTGTACTCCTGACCTCAGGTAATCCACCTGCCTTGGCCTCCCAAAGTGCTGGGATTATAGGTGTGAGCCACCACATAAAGCCTTACACTCCAATATTTATTATAGCACTATTCACAGTAGTGAAGATTTGGAAACAACCTAAGTGTCCATCAACAGATGAATGGATAAAGAAAATTGGTACTTACACACAGTGGAGTAATGTTCAGCCCCCCCCAAAAAAAGAGATTCTGTCATTTGCAACAACGTGAATGGAAGTGGAGGTCATTATGTTAAGTGAAATAAGCCATACACAGAAAGACGAACTTCACATATTCTCATTTATTTGTGGGAGCTAAATATTAAAACAATTGAACTCACAGAAATAGAGAGTAGAAAGATGGTTACCAGAGGCTGGGAAGGGTACTGGGGGGTTTGGGGAGGATGTAAGGATGATTAATAGATACAAAAATAGAATGAATGAGGAAGATCTAGTATTTGGTAGCACAACTATGTAACCATAGTCAATAATAATTTAATTGTACATCTTAAAATAACTGAAATAGTATAAATGGATTGTAACACAAAGGATAAATGCTTTGCCCTGATGTGGCCTTTCAATACTGTGTATCCGTATCAAAGTATTTCATGTGCTCCATAAATATATATATCTACTATGTATTCAGAAAAATTAAAAAAATAATAAAAGAAATAAATGAACTACCAATTCTCACACATTAGGATAGCTACCATCAACAAACAGAACACCAAAAAAACACAGAAAATAATTGTTGGTGAAGATGTGGAGAAAATGGCATCCTTGTGCACTGTTGGTGCGAATGTAAAACAGTTCAGGCACTGTGGAAAACAGTACAGTGGTTACTAACACAATGAAAAATAGAATTGCCATATGAGCCTGCAATTTCACTTCTGGATGTATATTCACAAAACTTAAAAGCAGAATCTCATAGAGATATTTGAATATTCATTGTTCATAGCAGCATTTAGTTATAATAGCTAAAACATGGTAGCAAGCTAAGTGCCCTTGACAGATGAATAGATAAGCAAAATGTGGTATGTGTATAAACTATTACAATGAAATATTATTCAGCCTTAAAAAGGATGGCAATTCTGACATATGCTAAAAATGAAACAACCTTGAGGACATTAAGCTATGTTAAATAAGACACTCACAAAACGACAATATATGATTTTACTTATATGAGGTACCTAGATTAGTCAAAATCACAGATAGAAAATAGAATTGTGGTTGTCAGAGACCAGGGGAAGGAGGAAAGGGGACTTACTCTTTAATGGGTATAGAGTTTCAGTTTTGCAAGATGAAGTGTTTTGGTGATAGATGGTGGTGATCATTGTCCAACAATACAAATGTATTTAATATCACTGAACTGGAAACTTAAAAACAGTTGAGTGTAAATTCTACATCTGTTTTACCATAATAAAAACAATTTAAACAAGAAAGTAACCAAACAATGAAGCTAGGTACATCTGTATACACAAGAGTGTAAATTTCTCTGTGGAATGGTGATTTCTATATTGAAATAAAAAAGATTTAAGAATAAAGAATCAAGTCACAGAAGCAGAACAATCATTCGTTGCTGAAGCTGGAGATGTAAGTGATTGAAGTCCAGAGAATGTTTTCTCTAGAAAAGCTTTACAATGCTCATAATTACTCACCCTATCCACCTGGGATATATCCATAAAAGGGGGACAGTATTGTTGGGTTACTTTTGGTACTGCCACAAGTGAAGAGAGGGGTCTATCTTAGTTAACCTCTCAATGCTGCCAAATAAGTTCTAGCTCTGTATCTGACCCATTCTCCTACTCTGGATCTTGATGCCAGCTTTGACTGCTGAGAATGACATAAATGACATTTCTAGAAAAATATCTTGGGACAAAGAGTATCAGGCTTCTCTTCATTACACGACAGTTTGCAATTCCAGTAATTTATTTGTATGAGACCATGGTTAAAGTTTTTTAAGTTTATTCCTTAGTTTTATTGGCAGCAACTCTGGAAAATATGGAAAGCTGCTAGAGAAAGACTGTTTTTGAATGAACCATAAGCCTGGAAGAAAGAAATGAGAGAAGACCACTGTGTAACAGATATCGAAGATAGGGTGTTAGAAAGCAAATGTGATACTGCCCTGGCTCGGATTGTGAGAAGAGATACCAGGGATACAGAAAACCTGGTTTTACATTAGTCTAACAAAAAAGGAGAAAGAATGCATAAGATCATGAGAAGCATTTATCATGGCTCAAACTGCAGGATTTCCTATGCCATTGGTCAGGTTAATTTCTTCAGCCAACTAAAGACATCTGGTTTACTCAGGAATGAGATTTAGCTGTAAAACAAGAGCACGCATATTCACCGCCATCACTTACTAAGTACTTGTCACGTACCAGGATCTCTAAATTTCTTAACAAGCACCGTACTTAATTCCCACCACAATCCTATGACATGGGAACTCTTATAAATAATGCTGACATACAGAGAAACTGAGGCTTAGAGAAAGTAAGTAATTTGCCTAAACCTTCACTACTATTGTCTATTACTGGTGGTGCTTCAATCCAGATTCATCTTAACAGAAATGAAATGGGAGAGTTCACTGATTCCCCTTACAGGATGATATGACATGAGTGTGGATCACCTGCTCGGTTGTCCACAGTTGAAACCCCTAGGAGGAGCATGCAGACGGGCAGGAGCAGAGACCAGGGTGAGCGCTTTTGGACTCCAGCTCTACAGCAGTGTCTAGGAGTGGGTGTCTGTGACTCCTGAAGCCCGAGTGGGTATGTGTTACAAAGTTCTTTCAAATTTGCTGCCTGCAGATGGCTTATGTGTTAATCAGCTCAATGGACCCTCTGCCTTATCACAAGGGCAGAGGGCCAATGTGACAGCCTTTTGTATCCCGAGCTCTTGCCCAGTGTCCTGAAAGAATCAGATCTTTTCCTCTCCCTTTTTCTGTTGCGGTTTTCTGCCATTGCTTGTCTGCTGGTCTGAACGTTCAGCCACTTGTGTGTGTGCTCACTCAGGTCTTGGGTTTATACAGGCACAGGATCAGGGGTCGTGGCAGGCCAGAGTGGTCTTGGAAAATGCAACATTTGGGCTTGAAAACACGAGTGCCTGTTCTCACTTAAATCCATAGATCCAGGCCCAAGAGTGGAGCCCTCGCCAGGGACCCTGCCCTTCTTTACCCAGCACTTTCCTGCCCCCACCCCCATATCATAAATGCCTTAATTCTTGAACTGTATAACTAAAATATTGTTAATATCAGGTTACTTTTTAGACAATTAGAACCAAAGAAGTACTTTCTCATATTTAGGATGTGTGTGTTCTGTGTGTGGAAAGGGAGCAGGCATCCTCGGGCTCTATTTTATCTTGTCAAGGAAGGCCTCAGGCTTGCCACCAAGCGTGAATGCCCATACAATTAACCAAGCATTATTGAAGTGAACTCTAGCTTTAAAACAGAAATATGCTTTTGAAAGTAATCATAAGAAAAGAAGGGCTTAAAAAAAAGTCAGCAGTTTCGAAGCTGAAAGAAAAAGGTTTATAAAGAAAACTCTATTAAAGTCATCAAATTTCTCTTGCTTAAGGTCAAAAACTTACAGCTTGCTAGGATACAATTGTATTACAAATGAGCTCCAAGAGTCATCTGTTTTCTTGCTCTTGTCAGGTTGATGCCTGGGGTCTTTCTATTTGATCATTGTTGTGCTAATGACTGTGAACCACTGAATAAACTATGATACCTACAGATCTAAAATAATGAGAAAGAGAAAAAGAGAGACAATGAATGTATGGTCAGAGAAAGATTGGTTTTGCTCTTCTACATTATGGAAGTCAATTTGATATAGATGCTATTGATTTATGGGTGAAAGCAAGGAAGTCTGTCAGAAAGTAAACACAAGCACATTAACCCTTCTTGAAACTCAAAAGATTCAGGGAGGAA
The DNA here is from genome assembly GCF_002776525.5 of Piliocolobus tephrosceles. NCBI lineage: Eukaryota > Metazoa > Chordata > Mammalia > Primates > Cercopithecidae > Piliocolobus > Piliocolobus tephrosceles. Next base: position 25,895,916 of record NC_045442.1, read on the forward strand.
TGGGTATGAGGCAAGTTCTTCCCTAATGTGTATTTGGCTACCTCATGGAGATCAAAGTTCTATTCCCATAAAATTATGCTTCAAGGCATAATTGCCATTTACAGAATGCATCAAGGTCAAAAAAGATATTTTTAACCACTTAATGAAACAAGTGCATGACTAGAATTTGAATCTTATCAGAGATAGAGAAATCAGCAAAGATGTGGGTGCCTAATTCAAGGTACATATATAAAATATTTTTCATTTTCTTTGGGACAAGCATTTAATGATTATATGAATACATGAAAGAATGAAAGGAAAAACAGAAAAGTAGAGGAGGGGAATAATTGTCTTAAGTATCAGAATTTACTAACATGTTCTGCAACTCTGGAGCAATCGTTGTGTATCTGGATTTTGATCTAGGAAATGGTTATAGCTGGAAGGAAGGACAGTGATCATCCTGGACTCTAGGAGGTTAATTCAGCAAGGGATTTCAGTAATCATTTACTCTCTCTTGTATTTATAGTGATATACTAGAGAATCAAGGAAATTTAATAATTAAAATGATAACTGACATGGTTTGGCTGTGTCCCCACTAAAATCTCAACTTGAATTGTATCTTCCAGAGTTCCCACATATTGTGGGAGGGACACAGGGGGAGGTAATTGTGTCGTGGTGGCTGGTCTTTCCTGTGCTATTCTCATGACAGTGCATAAGTCTCATGAGATCTGATGGGTTTATCAGGGGTTTCCGCTTTTGCTTCTTCCTCGTTCTCTCTTGCTGTCACCATATAAGAAACACCTTTAACCTTCTGCCATGATTCTGAGGCCTGCCCAGCCGTGTGGAACTGTAAGTCCTAGCAAACCTCTTTTTCTTCCCAGTCTCGGGTATGTCTTTATCAGCAGTGTGAAAACAGATTATCACAATAACTCTAGTCAATGCCAAAGCTAGAATTAAAATCCAGATTTTCTGATGTTATCTTCAGTGACTATTTGGACTTTCCATTAATTTGAGCCCAGAGTGAAGGTCAATAAAATTGTAGTGTTTTTTCTTGCATTTCTTCCCATTTTATTTATATTATATGTTATTTAACTGTATTCACTTCTTTTAAATACCTATTGAGAACTAGTATGATTTAGATCTGTGTCCCCACCTAAACCTCAAGTTGAATTGTAATCCCCAGTGTTAAAGATTGGGCCTAGTGGGAGGTGAATGGATCATGGGGTGGTTTCAGAAATAGTTTAGCACCATCCCCCTGGTGCTATATTGTAATAGTGAGTTCTCACTAGGTCTGGTTGTTTAAAAGTGTGTGGTACCTCCTCTGTCTCTGTCTCTCTTCCTCCTGCTTCAGCCGTGTGAAGTGCCAACTCCCTCTTTACCTTCTTCCATGATTGTAAGTTCCCTGAGGCCTCCCTAGAAGCTGAGCAAATGTGAGCATCATGCTTCTTGCATAGCTTGCAGAACCATGAGCAAATTAAATTACCCAGTCTCAAGTGTTTCTTTATAGCAGTGAGAGAAAGGACTTATATGAGCACCTTTTAAATGCCAAGTTCTATACTGAGCACTGGGGACTCAGGAATGAATAAGGTAGACGTTGTCTCTGCCCTCATTGAGCTTACAATGTAATGGAAGCCAAATATTTAGCAAGTATTTATAAGGTTAAATAGTGTAGGGAAAAGTGGAGTCTGATAGGATCCTTGTCAAATCAGGCTTTATTTTTGTTTTTCAGATGGTGAAAAAAATAAAAAAACCTTCCAGGATATTATTAGGCAAATGTTACAGCTAGAACCTGGAACTTTGACTAATGGTTTGAGATTCTTGACACTTTACATCTTATGTTTACATGAAAAGAAACATGGGCTTATATCTTAATCTTTAAAGTTTGATGACAAAGAAAAATGGTACCAGGCAGAGTTAAACAGGTAAGGAAGGCATTATTCAAGACTTTATGGCAATAAGGAGAGAGACTATTGCAACAAGAGAGAAAGATTGAACTCGGTTCACTGAAGCATGACGAAAAGTACTGTGAGGACATTAGTGCATTGTGGAAAAGTACCGGAGGACATTAGTGGGGAGATTTGTAAAAGTGAAGTCATATGTGAGTTTGCTAATTGGAACATATGGAAGTTAGGTTCTTACCCTACCACAGAGACTGGGAGGTAGGGGCTCTATCTTTCCTGATGACTAAATTTCAAAAGTATGGCTCTCCTGTCTTTGAGAAAGATATTCCTGGGTTGTAAAACTGACAAACAGCTGGGAGAAGATTTACATCTCAAAAGATCAGAGAAAGTGTTTACAATTGCCAGTTTTTAAAAGTCAATGCACTAAGAAATGTACTAACGTTTTCTAAAGCCAACACACCAGAAACATCAGCAACACTTGATCTATACATATTAAACCATCCTTGCTAGACAACTTTTAATCTTGCTGCTTCCTAAAGGTGACACAGGAAGAATAGTAGTGTTTCACTTTATTTTTCAAAGTTTGATCTGTGGACCATCTGCATAAGAATCACTTGAAATATTATTTTAAGTATCAATTCCCACTTTTCTTCTTCTACCCAAGATTAGTCTGTATTGCAGTCTCAGAATTTTTTTTGTTGTTGCTAATGAGCATCCCAAATGATTTTTACTCCAGCGTTCCAGAGCCACGTATAAAAAACACTGGACAATGGAGATAAAGATACCAAAGAACGCAGACTCTGTTCGTTCTATGTGTGTGTATGTGTGTGTGTATGTGTGTTTAGAGAGAGAGAGGAGCAGAGACAGAGACAGAAGAAAAGAGAGAAACTATTAATGTGAACATGCATAAATTGAAAAAAAAAGTACACATTTAATCATCTAATCCTTTTTCTAAATCTTACTCATATCTTCTTCAAACTGTAACCATATGCTTTAGGTATGGGGTACATTCTAATCATTTTTGCAGGAAGAAACATCCCCAGATGATCTTGGCCAACCCATTTCTTTCCCCCTTGCTTGAAATCTTTGGGCAGATTCTATCAAGAATGCAACATCCTGAGATAAGGAGGAAATTTCCAGAACAATACAGGGTATGATCTCCTTCCTTCTAGAACAAGTTGTTCTACATCATGTTTACTGAGTGATCCGATTTCCACTCAAGGTATAAAACCTAAAGCCGAATGCTTTTAAGGTCTCTCGGATTCTGTGTAAAATGGGGCCCATGGAGACAAGACTCTAATTGACTGGCAAGGCTCTCCTGAGCCTTCGAGGACTAGCTCAAAATGAATCCTAGGCTTCTGTTTATCCTTGCATTCTGTATTTGAGTAATAAATTTGCTTTACCTGGTGGGTTACATGAGTGTTCTGTCTCATTAGACTCATACTCTGGCAGCTGGGTCTATGCAAAACCTCCTGCCAGATGTAAGGACCTTTGCAATTTTACATCCAGTTTTAAATTTGTACTTTTGAGAAATGTATATATGGCAATGTTAGTTATCTTTCATGTCTGAGTGTGAGTCTTATTATTATTAAAAATCCTTAGCTACAATTTAAATAGTTTCCTTACCGTCTTTTGATGATCTTGGCTAGGAAACACATCATCTTTCCTCCTGTGTGTAGGATGGGAGAAGCCAGTACAACATGAATATATAGAAAAAAAATAGATGGTGGTGGAGGCAAATTTTTTATCTTCTCTTTAGCCCTGAGGTCTGAATCATTCAAGCTGAGAACTCAATAGAAGAAGGCACGATGCATGGCAAAATATACAACAATACCATTTCACACAGCAGATTTTCTGCCCTAGGAAGAGTTTACTGAATATTCACTGAGGCAAATCAAATTCTACGGCTGCAAATTTTCTGCAAATTCCTTGGATTATATTTGTCTGAAGAAGGATGTCAAACAGTGAACATCTAGAGAAACCAAGCTTTTTTGCCTTTTTTGAGAAATGGCTCTTTCTGGAGTATAAATCGTATAGTTAGACCTTTTAGATCTGGGGCAGTGCGAAGCCTGGGAAGTGGAAGGGCACCTTGAACAACGAACTCCTACAAAATCACTAACCCCACAGGTCCCACTGGAGAGTAATAGCTGTGAGGACCAGAACTTTCATTTCTGTCCAAGACTGGCATCATCCCATCCTACTGTTACCCTACCCATTCTGGCCTATCCATCCCAGGAAGTACCTCATCCAGTAGTTTCCATTACATTCTCTAATTATGAAAACCTACCATCTTGTTTTATAATTTTATTTTGTAAGCTAATATACATTGAGTTTTATGATATGTCAGACTCTTTGTTACTATTTTTAGGGAGTTGCATTTAATATTTATGATATTTAATTTATATTTATAATATTATACATATTATGAGATAGTTTCTACAAGTATCCCCATTTTAAAAATAAAGAAACCAAGGTTTCTGTAATAGAAATAATTTGGCCAGTGTCACAGAGACAGGGCATATACAATTCTATCTATCCTTTTGCTCTTTGTTCCTGCTGTCTAATTTGGGCAAAAGTCCTAAATACAAATAATGACTTAATCGTAGACTTACCACAATGTATTTTCTCTGAAAGTTAAATGGGTAAGTATTACTTGGGCAAGTAATTATGCTCGGGCAGAAGGAATAAACTGGGATTGTCTCAGGAAAATCAAGGCATATTGTCATTATACTTAGATAAAACTATTTTAACTGTACCCTGCACTGATATCAGACTTCACTCGCTACACAGCTTCTTCCATTTAGTCTTTCTTTTGATGTTCACATCAACCCTCTGAGAGAAAGCAGAAGCGTAAGAAGCATTCCAGTTGTTGCAGGCCTAGACAAGGACAAGGAATGAGTCTCCCGATTTGGAGCCAAGTGCTCCTTTCACTTGGAGAAGTCTTTCCACAGTCAGTGACGAAAGTGGAAATTACAAACCTCATGGGAGTATTATAGAGGGAATACTTGAGACAGGAAAGCAACTTTTGTATACTTTCCGTATCAGCACCAAGGCTACCTTGCCTTCCTTTAGCTAAAGGCCAACTTCTTCAATCCAGTGATACAACCAATTGTGAACTGGGGTTATGTCAGCATGAGTATCAAGGGACTGGGGCCCTGGAGAATTTGAGAACAGGAACTCATCCTCCTGTGGTAAAGAAGCATTTACTTAAAGTTCAAAATTTTCTTTAATTTCATTTTAGTTTATTTTTATCTGATAAATATAGAGATGGAGATTATCTATCTATTGATCTATCTATCCATCCATCCATCCATCCATCCATCCATCCATCCATCCATCTAATCTCTTTCTCTAGGTTTCTACTGTCTACCTGCAAAGTGATCCCAGTAGACTCAAGTTGGAGTGAAGTACTTAGGACTTTCCCTAATGGGTCTGAGGATATGTGTGGCCACAGTGGTTAATAAAAGTAACTTAGGTTGCATTACACTCCTTTATTATAACTTCCTCCTCTAATTAAGCCTTTTAATTGCACACAAAGGCCAAAGATTTTCTCTAACATACTTCCAATTGAAGACTTTTTCTGCTGGAGTGTAAAGCCAAGGTTTCAACTCTCCATTTCTTTCTCTAGGGAAATTCCTGGTTTATAAACAGAACGAGAGAGAGAGAGAAAGGAAGAAGAGGAAGATGAAAAGAAGAAGGAAGAGGAAGAGGAGGAGGAGGAGGAGGGAGAGAAAAACCCTACCACCAGCAACATCAAAATACCAACATCATACAAATTGTTGCTCTGATGTCCTCTGGGACTCGGGCTCCTATGATGAAGTTTCTGTCTCTTTCAATTTTACATTTTCTTCTTGATTAAGGAATTTGGTTTAACTTCAAGAAGGAGACCTCAGACTCTGACTATGGAAAGAATTCTTCCATCTGTTCTATTTCAGATCTTTCATTGAAAAGATGTAGCTTGACTTTTCTTTCTTTTCATTTTTTTCTTCTCTTCTCATTCTGACTTTGCTCATTTATTACTAAAATTAAGTATTTGTGATACTAACCCTCAAAACACATCATATATTACACCCATTTTAAAGATAAAGACACTAGACAAAAAGATACCAAGTAACCTGCAAGAAGGTTGTTCAGCCTGCAACAGAGCTGGTGTTCAAACCGTGTCTGTGGGACTCCAGAGCTCACTCACTCAATCATTAATTAGGATATACTATTTTCCCTGGTGAAAGAGGGTTGGAATTTTAAAATAGGCAACCTTGCAAAGTGGACACTCTAACTTTTTTAACCTATTTCGTCCACACTTGGAGAAACCTGACTCAGACTGTTGGGACTGATGGAAACATGAATGCATTAGTGGAGACTTTTAAAGGACCCAGGTTCATTCTGGGTCGTAGCAATATGTGGTTGTCCAACTCAAAATCATTGATGTAGTGATAATAATTAGGGTTTTTTTTTTTTTCATGGTGGATTGTGCAGTGTTTAAAATAGGGTTCAGGGGAAAATGTGTTATTTAGCAAAGCATCATTACAGCTTTAGAGAAAAATGACCCATCATTTGTCTTTAATTCCAGTTTTTTTTTTCTCTGATCCCTAATTTGGATCCATGACTTGCTTATTAATTGTATAAATGGGATTAATGACTTCATACCAGCAGAGAACATAAAGTACTTTAAAACTTCAGCCATATGACACATTTTTGTAGGAGCAAATGGTGGAATATTTAGCATTTATATAGTGCTTTGTTTGCAGTGTGCCTATTCTGATTGCAAATTCGCACACACATTAAGATACTAATGATCACTTTGTGCATGTCTATTTGTCATGCTTGTATTTGTAGCATTTAAAATTTGTAATATTAAGCAAAATCAATGCTCATGAAAGCCTGCAGCTGCCTGCCCTATGTGATTTGGGACCTCATTTATTCACAGAGCCTTTGCCTCCTATGCTGAGCATTCTAAACCCAAGTCTCCCTGACCACAAAGCCAGGGTAGGCCATTTGGGATCAGGGACCCTAGATCACTCATCTTTTGTTGGTAGAGAGTTGAGTGATGCCCTTGTGTTATCTGATTTATTAAGGGGTCTCTATTTAGGGCAGCTTCTCAATTGAGAGTTCTCTGTTTCTGGCTGCAAAATTTCATAGCATTTCAATGCCTTTAAATAGGGTTAGACTTTTCTTGAGGTCCTCAGGTTCCATTTGACCAACTCTCAGCTTATGGCGATTTAGGGAAATGCAGGGTAGCATGTGGTGCTTTTTCACACCTTTATATTGTGAGGCCACCTATGCCTCTCATAGTTTCTGTATGTTAAGTGGTGATGGTGGTGATGATGATGATATATTACCATGATATATTATGTGATGATTATATATTATTATATTATATAATATTGTATTATTCAGGGTTCTCTAGAAGAACAGAACTAATAGAGTATGTGTATATATATACATATATGTGTATATATGTGTGTATATATACGTGTATATATATATGTATACATATATATAGGGGAGTTTATTAAGTATTAACTTACATCATCACAAGGTCCCACAATAGGCTGTCTGCAAGCTGAGGAGCAAGGGGAGCTAGTCTAAGTCCCAAACCTGAAGAACTTGGAACCCCATATTCAAGGACAGGAAGCACCCAGTGTGGGAGAAAGATGTAGGCTGGGAGGCTAGACCAGTCTAGTCTTTTCACGTTTTTTTTTTCTGCCTGCATTATATTCTAGCCACATTGGCAGCTGATTCGATAGAGATATGGTTTGGTTCTATCCCCACCGGAATCTCATTTTGAATTGTAACTCCTACAATCCCCACATGCCATGGGAGGAACTCGGGAGCTGATTGAATGGGGGTGGGGGGCGGGTCTTTCATGTGCTTTTTTCCTGGTAGTGAATGAGTCTCATGAGATCTGATGGTCTTAAAAATGGGAGGTTCTCTACACAAGCTCTCTTTCTTTGCCTGTCATCACCACGTAAAATGTAACTTGCTCCCCACTGCCTTCCCCCATGATTGTGAGGCCTCACCAGTCATGTGGAACTATAAGTCCAATTATACCTCTTTCTTTGTAAATTGCCCAGTCTTGGATATGTCTTTATCAGCAGCATGAAAACAGATTAATACAGGTGGCGCCCACCCAGATTAAGAATGGGTCTGCCTTTCCCAGACCACTGACTCAAAAGTTAATCTCCTTTGGCAACACCCTTACAAACACAACCAGGGTCAATACTTTGAATCCTTCAATCCAATCAAGTTGACACTCGGTGTTAACCATCACAAGTCCACCCCTTGTCAACTTGAACCCATACACCTCTCCTGAGATCATACATAATCTTCAAATAAAGACAATAATGGGGTCATAATTATGCCTAACCTAATACAACTATCCTTCCTACAACCAGAAACACACCAATCCCCAGCCCAAACACTATTCCATAAAGTTAACAATACTTAAAGGCTGATATGAATTTAATAAATCTTATGTCACATAATGAAAAAAGGAAATAAAATGAAGATATTTTCTTAGTACAAGTGTATACAGGCACAAACGTGTTTTTAACAAAAGAAAGAGGAGATACTCATGACAATTACAGTCCTTGTAGCAGGTCACATCGTCATAGCTGGTATCGACAACTACCTTCTTCTACTACCCATTCTGCATTCTCTTAGTCTTCAGTAAGCACCTCAGTAGGTCACATGGGAGAGTTGAACAAGGATGTGGTGGGAATCACCTCCCCTGTGTCTTTCAAGTCTTTCATGGTGACACTAATCACAATCCCTCCAAGGGTGTGATATTGTTTTTGATTTACTATTTTTCTAGTTAGAGACAGCTCCAATGACTTCCATTTGGCCTTTCCCACCATAATAGCCCTCACCCTACCAGTCAGGGAACCAATGTGGGGGTTCTGCCAGTTGCTAAGTATGTCTATGCCAATTATGGGTTCTAGCACTGGGAAAATGGCCACAAGATGAGTCCGGGGACCCACTGAACCCACTGTAAGTCAGACCTGAGTTAAAACTCCATTAATTACCCGACCTCCACAAGCCCCTACTTTAACTGGAGGACCGCAATGATGTTTTGGGTTCCCTGGAATCAATGTTATCTCAGAGACAATGTCCAGTAGTCCCTGAAATGTCTGATCATTTCCCTTTCCCCAATGCACAGTTACCCTGGTAAAAGGCAAGAGGTCTCCTTGGAGAAAAATGTAAGAAAGATTAACAGCATAAATTTTTGGTAATGTAGTGGAGTCCTTCCTAAAGGGGACCCAGCATCCATTTCATTCAAGGGGTTCTGGGTCTGTAAACTGGCTCAAGTCTGGAAATGGATTGAGGGGCTGTGATTCTCTGTTTTTATAATGCAAATTAGTCTTTTGTTCATTCGACCTAGAAGTTTTCTGCCTATATAAATTAAGTGGGAATTCAGTAGGCTTCCTATCAATTTCACTTCTAGGAGCACCATGATTAGCTAGTGCCAGAGCTCTACACAAATCAGACTGTTCTGATTGTTTCTTTGCCTCTGCTGTCCATTACAGTAGTTACACCCACCTTTCCTTTGATGGTTGAGTGCCCCACTTGGGCCCTGCCACCTCAGGATTCAATTATTTCCCTTGTATTTAAATTTTGTAGTTGAGTGACTGAGGTTCCCACTGTTAGACCTGACATACAGAGAAGAGCAAATACAGGCATCTTCAAAGATGCAGGTGATGCCCTCACAAATCTATTTCACAAGATATTGGTCAAAGTTATATCTTCTGGACCCTCCCAGCTGGGATGAGTAGATCTGAAGTGACTCATCCACTCCACCATCCCAATCTCCCTAAGTCTTTGGATCCCTTCCTTTACGTTAAACCAAGGGAGATCAGGCATTTCCAGCTTCCTCACAGTGGGCCATCTTTTGATCCCTATTTCAGCTAACCAAGCAAATAAACTATTAGAACCCTTTTTAACTTCCTGAGCTGCAACATTAAATGCGGAGTTCATACTGAGTGAGCCCAAATCAATAAATTCAGCCTGATCCAACTCTTTGTTCCTTCTACAATTATCCCATAACCTTAATGTCCATTCCCACGCCAGTTCTGCTACTATAAATTAGAAAACTCAACATTTCCATGCCAGATTTCTGTTACTATACGTTAGAAAACCCAAGCAGTTCTTTTCAAGTTAGCACACCTCCTCATGAGTCACACTCTCAACCTCACCTCTAGGGGCCCGCCTCGACTTTAGTCTAGTTATAGTTTTAAAGCAAACAGGGGTGATGGGTGTGGCTCCTGAGGAGAATCAACAGTATCTTGCCCCGCAACTGCCTCAGGGGAGGCCATCGCCGTTGCCTCAGGCAGTGCAGGGTTTATCTCTCAGACAAAGGTGGAAATACTGATGACAACATGGGTTGGGGAGAGGATGTTGCCAGTACTGGAGATGGGGAAGCTGTTTCTTCTGGCAAAAAAAAGGTTCATCAGAGTTTACAAATTCAGTGTCTCCAGCTTCAGGGTCCTCCCAAATATCTTCATTCCAAGTTGCAGGGTCCCACTCTTTTCCAATCAATGCCCTCACTTTAACAGTAGACACCTGGCAAGGCTGTGCATGCACCTTTCATTGCAGGTCAGCCACTTGCAAGATAAGAGCTTGTGTCTGGTTTTTTCCACAATTTCAGCTCTTTCTCTACTGGAGATAAAATTCTTACTTGGCAATCTTACCAGATTTGAGGCTCAGTATCTGCTTCTGAAGCTGGGAGTTAGAATCCCTGAGTTCATCATTTTCTTTCATCACTTTGTCCACTGAACTTAGGAGCATTATGTTCCTTGGTTCTCCACATATGGTCCTAGGTATTATGTACAGATTCATTCAACTCCTTGACTCTCATGTGCAGTGAATCAGGAGTATCAAATGCATTTATTTTGCTTAACTCTCTAAACAGTTCACACCAAGGACTATCAGTGTTCTCAGTACTATCAGAAGTAAAGTGCTTAGCATTTTGGGGTCTAATTATATTAAACAGCCAATTCCAGAAACCCCAAAACCAACAAAAGAACTTCATCCTTAATATTCTGTTCCTCTGTAACTACTCCTGGTACCAAAATCTGTATTTCTGTATTAGGGTTATCTAGAGGGATAGAACTAACAGGATGTGTGTGTTTGTGTGTGTGTGTGTGTGTGTATACTTATACATAGGAGTTTATTAAGTGTTAACTCACATGATCACAAGGTCCCACAATAGGCTGTCTGCAAGCTGAGGAGCAAGGAGAGTCAGTCCAAGTCCCAAATTGAAGAACTTGAAGTCTGATGTTTGAGGGCAGGAAGCATCTAGCACTGAAGAAAGATGTAGGCTGGGAAGCTAGGCCAGTCTAGTCTTTTCATGCTTTTTCTGCCTGTGTTATATTCTAGCTGCATTGGCAGCTGATTAGATTGTGCCCACCCAGATTAAGGGTGGTCTGCCTCTCCCAGCCCACTGACTCAAATATTAATCACCTTTGACAACACCCTCACAGACACACCCAGGATCAATATTTAGCATTCTACAATTAAATCAAGTTGACACTCAGTATTAACCATCACAAAATATCATGTATTAATAATAATAATAATAAATATTTCCTAAGCACTTTTGTAAGTGCTCTCCATATGCCATCTTGCTTACTCCTCATAAAGCTTTTTCAGTTAATTACTCATATAATTTCCATTTTAGAGTGGAACAAACTAAAACTTAGTTCAAGTGACCTGCCCATGATCCCTTATCTAGGAAGCCCTATTCTAGTACTCAGACCCAGGCAAGTGACACTAAACTGATGTCGCACCTTATATTTCACTCAAATCACTTGAATCTCAATGTCAGGGAGTAGAAAAATTTCATGCTGCTTTTTGGAAACAGGCAGTGATAGTTTAGTATCATCTATGGTCTGCTTTGTGCACTCAGATTTTTCTCATGCTCAGAGTTAGAAGCCAAAGAATTACCCTGGCATTAGATTCCTCTCTGCTTTCCCATTTACTTTTCTATCTCATTTTTATTTTTATAAGGATGATTGCCACTTTCTCGGCATTGTAGTTTTCCTGTTCAGTATAGAAGTCTTAGTTTTCTTCATTTTATAATTTAAGACTTTCTATTCCCTACCCTAACAGAATTTAAGTGTTTTTTTGTTTTGTTTGTTTTTACGGAGTCTCGCTCTGTCACCCAGGCTGGAGTGCAGTGGCGTGATCTCAACTCACTGCAAGCTCCACCTCCCGGGTTAATGCCATTCTGCTGCCTCAGCCTCCCGAGTAGCTGGGACTACAGGCACCTGCCACCATGCCTGGCTAATTTTTTTGTATCTTTAGTAGAGACGGGGTTTCACCATGTTAGCCAGGATGGTTTTGATCTCCTGACCTCGTGATCTGCCCGCCTTGGCCTCCCGAAGTTCTAGGATTACAGGCGTGAGCCACCATGCCCAGGCTTAAGTGGTCTTTAAAGTATTGTTGTTTAATGACTTGTTTGTGATAGTGAAGTGGTATCTACCAAGTGGATGGCTGCTTTTCTCTAAATAATACAAATTTCACTGAGATTTGGGACATGGAACTTCTTTTTTGTTTGCTCCTTCTTCTACCTTCTTATGTCTGGTTGTTGTAGCTTCCCCAGAAAAACTCCCTAGGAAGGTCATCTGCGGTACAGACTTATACTTGATGCTGGAAACTTAATGAGTACATCTATCGGGGAAATTGGCATCAATATGGCTGTGCATATAGCTGCAGTGGGCAGGAGTGGGGGTGTTTAACTTAAAGAAATGCTTCTCTATTGGTAGAGTTTTAAGTAAAAGCAGTATCTTCTTTTTTAAGTAGGATTGCTAGGTTTCAAACATAATACTAAGCTCTTCCCAAAATATCTCAAACTCTGGTCTGTTTGCCATTTTATACTAAATACTACACTGAATACTGAAATCTACCTGGGTGGAGGGCACATGTGATGGTCAGTCCAAGGGAACAGTCATACTGCCTACAGGTAAAGTTGGTCCTGATGGAGAATTAGCTGGGATCCCCCTCATTGCCAGGATGACATTTCCCTCCAATGGATACAGATATTGATCTGGCTTCTGGAGTCGACAGAGGGTGCGGGGGATTCCTGAACACTAGCTGCTGCTGAGGGTGCAGGTTTCTGTCATAGACTCAGGGAATCTACATTTGCAGCTTATCTTTGGGCAGAGCTAACTCTTCCTTTCTTCAATGCTAGTAGGAGAGGATCAGGGTGAACTTTGTGAAGAAGGAGGGAAGACCTCTTTTTTGATTATCTGTGTGCTGAGCACTTTTAGACCTACCACATGCAAAATTTTTCACTCTTTTTCTTGTTCAGAGTTGAGTACAGACACACTGCTCTATGAGACAGACAGACGGAAACAAACCCTAGAGAACTCAGTTTGCGGAAGTGTTGCCATTCTTGGCTTTCTTATGGCCTTTATCATTCAAGGACAGGTGTTGGATTGAAGCCTTCCTCAACCTCTCCTCTCTAGCATGTGTCAACACACAGAGCTCGTAGTAGCCAACTCTGTGAACCAAATATGTGGTCCCTGCCTTTTCTTCCAAAGAACATTTCTAAATTCTCAGCATTTCCTCGAGGGCT